>NC_080549.1:19606707-19719207 GCF_028640845.1 Ahaetulla prasina | reverse complement strand
CTTCTGGGAAAGAAATTATTTGTCATGATCATTGGCAGAGGAACACAACAAGCTACATGGAGCAGTGCTCTCCAAATATGGGGACTTACAATTTCCTAAAGGTTTAAGATTCTCCACACTTAGTATTTGTTTGCAGGTCATAGGCACTTCTGAATTTCTCCTAATATGTGCCGTTTTTACAGGCTGTTTTCCTTAATATAAACTATTGTGAGTTATTACTTAATGTAACCTTTTCATCTGTACTTTTCTTCAGCGTATAAATAATTGCAATGAGTGGAGAAATACATCACAAAATTAATGTGGATCCTGCCCGGGGCAATACCTTTTCGCTGAAATTGCTTCATCTTACAAGCTGTTCTGTCATATAAGTTTTTCCCTGGGTAGAAAAAGCAGCATATCGTCGGAGAAGGGGAAAAGCCATCTCTTTGAAATATATTTTTGTTACATAGAATGAGAGAATCAGTGGAAGAGTTCTGTAAGATTCTTCTAGCTCTCTGTTTTGAGAGAAAGAGAGAGACAGACAGAGAGAGGGACAGAGAGACAGAGAAAAAGAGACAGGGAGAGAGAGAGAGACAGGGAGAGACAAATAGAGAGACATACAGAGAAGAGACAGAGAGACAGAGAGAGACAGAGACAGGGAGAGAGAGAGAGAGACAGGGAGAGACAAATAGAGAGACATACAGAGGAGAGACAGAGAGACAGAGAGAGACAGAGACAGGGAGAGAGAGAGAGAGACAGAGACAGAGAGAGAAACACAGAGAGAGAGAGAAACAGAGAGATAGAGAAAGAGAGACAGAGACAGAGAGAGACAGCAAGAGACAGAGACAGAGAGACAGGGAGAGAAAGAGAAAGACAGAGAGAGAGAGACAGACAGAAAGAGAGACAGAGAGAGAGAGAGAGACACACACACAGAGAGAGAGAGAGACAGAGACAGATACACAGAGAGATACACAATTCCCTTCTCATGTTTATGACTTGTCTGTGTCTGGCTAAATCTCATGTCCTTTGCCAGAGACCTGGGAGTTTGAGTTTCTCAGCTAAGTACTGCAATTTCTTGGACAGAAAGATTTTCAAATATTGATACTTATTTATATTTTGATTTATTTCAAATATCAATTTTTATTATTTTAAATATTTATTATTACTATTTTATATATTACTGAATTGTAACAAAGAGTTAGAAATAGTTCTTGACTTATAACAGTTTGTTCAAAGTTAAAAAAAGCGTTGAAAAAAGTGACTTACGACTTTTTTTCACACTTACAACCGTGGTAGTTTCCCCATGGTTACATGATCAAGATTTAGATGCTTGGCAACTGACTCCTATTTATAATGGTTACAGTGTCCCAGGGTCATGTGATTACTTTTTGTGGCCTTTTGACAAGCAAAGCCAGATTCACTTAACAACCAGGTTACAAACTTAGCAACAGTGATTCATTTAACAAAGATAGCAAGAAAAGTCGCAAAATGGGGCAAAACACATGTAACAAATGTCTGACTTAGTAAAAGAAATTCTGAACTCAATTGTGATTGTAAGTTAAGGGCTATCTGTACCATGTGTTACAGTCTTACAAATAAGACGGAGGAAGAATCCATATAATATGGATAATGCTTAATATATTAATTTATATGCCATTCAGTCCTAACACTTTTTCAGTCCAGACCATACAGAAACATAGGTCTCCACCACTTTTTAGACTTTAAAAAAAATTGATAAGATTCATAAGGGAAGGGATGATCAGCTGTTATTCTTATGTGCCATTCCAAGCTTGTAAAAAGTAATAATATAACTTTTAGACAACTTTCAGAAAAAAGTTGCTTTAATGGACATCAGGAATATGCTCCTTTGGTTTAGCACATCATAAACCCTTTGTTGGACAATTGGAAAACAATGTGAGGTTCTTTCTTCATTCTGTTAAGAAAAGTACAGTTCAATGTTTAAAAAAATATTGCAATGAAATCATTGAAGATATCCAGGCCAAAAACAAGGAGAATTAACAATCTCTAAAACGTTCCTGCTGGTTTCAGTCCATCCCAACCCAAAATGAAGCAGCTGCAGATATTTTGGTGTTTTGCCATTATAACATATGGAAGAATCTTTTTTGAATTGGATTTTGAAGCGGCTCAAATTGAATTAGTTTTGCCACTGAATTTAGAACAGCAAACTCAAAACAAATCATCCACCTTTTGCATCTCAGATCCCCAAACAGGATTGAATCTGAGCTGATTTGCAGAATTATAAATATCAACATTTTAATGTGTAGTTGATGTGTCAAAACAAGTTGCCAAAAGATGTATCCTTCATGTGCTGCCACTGCAATTTCAGAAAGAAATGGCATATGCAAATTGCATTAAGAAGTTGGTACGGTAGATTCTGAGCACTTAGAGCTGAATCAATTCATGATTCATGTCATTTCGCTAAATTAGAGCTTTTGAAAGGTCATCAGGCTACAACAGTGAGGAAGTCTCAGATGAGTATCTACCAATAAGCGCTAAAATTATTGCCCTGTTAAAACTCTTTATTTTCTAGATAGGATTTTATGAGCCCTCTTTCTCAAGAATGGACAGGCTATTTATCTATCATCTATCTATCTATCTATCTATCTATCTATCTATCTATCTATCTATCTATCTATCTATCTATCTATCTATCTATATGTATATGTATATTCTGGCTGTTAAGCATTCCTGTAAACTTTTCATGAATCATTTAGACAGATTTGTGAAGTGCCTGATTTTCAGAGTACAGTCTGCATCACTGAACAACATTTAAGAATTATCAAGACTTTACAGATGTAATCTCTCTCTCTCTCTCTCCCTCCCTCCCTCCCTCCCCCCCCTCTCTCTTTTTATTATAAGATTTTTGGGAGAATTATTTCTAAGCACTGGAATTTGAATTATTTTAGTTTGGGGAAGAATGATTGAGACAAATTTGTCAGAGGGGGGAAAAGAATGCAATTGCTATTTGCCTCTATATGTCATTGAAAAATTGAATATGTAGAAGTAATAGAGTCCTACATGGCTATGCATATGAAAAAAAATCCATGGAATGAAGGAAACTTTAGCAATAAAAAGAAAAGGAATTACTGGGTTAATGTCATGTATCTTAAAGAGCTTGAGTATAATTCAAAGATTTATAATGCTGAAGTAGAATTCATCAAAAAGTGAACTTTTATTTAGTATGATAAGGCTTGAATTACATTTGCATCTGTAGGAAATGGCCATGTTGAGAGAAGGATCAAGCATGTCATCAGCCTTGAGTGCCTTTGCACCCACAAGAGATCTAAGTTCTTTGACTCTTATCTACTGCCAATTTGCTTTGACTGTTAGTAGTTCAGATTCTTGTAAAGAGCTTTAGCATACAATAATCCTAAATCCTTTGGAACTGGACTCTTGATTTCCTGCGATTGACAGTGTCCTCTTAAACTAGAAAAAAAGTATATTTAAACTTACTTGTATTTTATTTATTTGGCCAAGTGTGGTTAGACCCACAAAGAATTTGTCTACAGTACAGAAGCACTCAGTGCTCCTCGCAAAACAACAGAATATAGCAACAAAAACAACAACAACAACAACGAGGGAAGTTAAAAATTAATAAAGAGGATAAATAATAATACTGCAGCCACACCATAAGGGTTAATATATGTATGTATGTATATATGTATGTATGTATGTATGTATGTAGGTTTTGGTATGTTTGGGTCTTTTCCCATGAAAGGTTGAAAGTATTTAGGCAAAGTTTCGATGAGGTCTCACTTGTCATCTTCAGGCTGGAGTTTTTGGCTTTGTGCTTATGCGAGCAAAAGTGTGGTTTTTATGCACATAACCACACTTTTGCTCACATAAGCACAAAGCTTTTAAAAGGAAGAAACAGCTGCGATCACACATTGCTCCCAGAAGCACGAAGCTGAAGCCTGAAGATGACGAATGAGACTTCGTCGAAACGTCGCCAAGACACTTCCAATTTTACACGGGAGAAAACCCGAACAACCAAAGACCTATATACAAACACCCGTGAAAACCTCAGAAAACAAATATATATATATATATATATACACATACATACACACACACACACACACACACACACACACACACACACACACACATACATATACACCCAATCAGTTCAAACCCCCACTGGCAGTTGAAAGGGAAGAAACAGCTGCAATCATACATTGCTCCCAGAAGCACGAAGCTGAAACCTGAAGATGACGAATGAGACTTCGTTGAAACGTCGCCAAGACACTTCCAATTTTGCGTGGGAGAAAACCTGAATAACCAAGGACCTACATGCAGACACCCGCGAAAATCTCAGAAAACAAATATATTCTCAGAGAAGCCATCGAGATAGAAAAACGCCCACACAGCATGAACAAACGAGATGATACCTCCCGCCTACCAGCCATTTGGAAACCCGCCCTTATTGACAAACGAGTCCCTAACACGAGGAATGACACCAGACCCACACTCACGAGGTCCACACAGGATGTCACCACCACACATCCACCCAGAAAGTAGACCCAAACCCACACTGATCAGGAAGCACAACCAAGGACCAGAAGCCAGACCGCAGCTGCAACATTAGCCATTTCAAACTCCTCCAATCCATACATACAGCAGACCCACTATGAAGATGTAGCACGACCACAAACACGAAGCCAAACAACAGCAATGCAACTCACCAGCTCAAATCCCCCTGCAACTCAGATTAATCTGAGCACAACCAAGCCCCCACCCAAACAGGACACCCCCCCCATCCAATCAGATCACAGCCAAGCTCCCACCCAATCAGTTCAAACCCCCACTAGCAGTTAAAAAGGAAGAAACAGCTGCAATCACACATTGCTCTCAGAAGCACGAAGCTGAAGCCTGAAGATGACAAATGAGACTTCGTCGAAACGTCGCCAAGACACTTCCAATTTTACATGGGAGAAAACCCGAATAACCAAAGATATATATATATATATATATATATATATATATATATATATATATATATATATATATATATATATATATATATGTATATATATATATATATATATGTATGTATGTATGTATGTATGTATGTATGTATGTATCTATGTATGTATGTATGTATGCATGCATGTATGTATGTATGAATTAGGTGTTCAGTAGAGTGATAATAAGGAAACTGTCAGTTTTATATATCACAGTCAGCAAATCTTTTAATCATTATTGTGGAGTAAATTGCAATTGGCTGTGTTGCGCAAATAAGCAGCAGCCTATTGTTGGGTTTGTTTGACCTCTGGTCTTCAAACTAATGATGATGGTGACTGCATATGGCCTGTAGGTCATGGCTGACCTACATCCTCTAGAACCACATTTAGCATTTGATTTTTCAGTGAGATAAACAATTTTCTTCTACGGTGAAAGGAACTACAACCTATTTATCACTAGTTGCTTAGACAGGCGTATAAATTAAACTGCTTTAGAATAAATAAGAATTGTTGAAGACTTCTGTTCCTGAAATTAGATCTAAAATTGGTACATCCCACAGAGCACTTTCAAACAAATTGATTTTTAATGTCACAGAACACTGTGTGTTTGTGTGTGTATGTGTATGTGCATGTGTGATTTAATCAACTTAATTTATTTTCAGTGAAATCTAAATTAATGACCCTTCAGATGTCACAACCAGACAAAGCAGAGAGTGTTGCTGCTTTCGGGGTAAACAAGATCACCCTTTCCTCCCCAGGCCCATAAAAGCATCTGCTAACCTGGACTGATTTCCACTGAGATCTATAGAATTAAAGTAATTAGTGGACTAACTTGTCCCATTTGATTAATTACAGATTTAGAGTAATTTAAAGTACAACTAATTTAGAATACAATTAGGCCTACCAAGAAGTAAGTCCTCTTGGGATTGTGTTCTTGGAAACTAGTGGAATCTCAAGTTTTCCTCAAAGACCACCTGTGTTGGATTGTCAGCTAAAATGCAGCAAATCCAAGCTGGGTGTCAGGGCTCCAAGATGTCCTAATTAATTTATGAGCCTCGAGCCAAGGTTCAAAAGAAATCCAGTTATGTATTAGGAGCAATATATCAGCACATACCCAGTGGAGTCAGCTCTGCCCCATGTAATTTAAGTTCCACCTATGACCCTGTTCCCCCACTCCTCCCAGGGTGCATCATAAATCACATTCTCCAATGGAACACTTTAGTGGGCTGTAGAGAACACACCACTCCCACTAACCTAGGCTGTGACTTTGAGAAGATATGCATGGAATCAGTGGTGGGATTCAGCCAGTTCGCACCACTTCGGGAGAACCGGTCGTTAACTTTCTGAGCAGTTTAGCAAACTGGTTGATGGAAGAAATCATTAGGGCAGAGAACCGGTTGTTAAATTACTTGAATCCCACCACTGCATGGAATGTACTTCTGGTTGCTTCCATATAGCTCCGTCAGTTTTCCTCCCCTCCTGCTTATGGCAACTTGAAAGCAGGACAGGAATGCTTTACGAGTTGACATTGGGCCTTCCTCATTTAATCCCAGAAACCTGGAAGGGATAAAGAGCTGTGGAGGTCAGGAGGAATCTCCACTGATTTTTCTCCTTTCTCTGTGAAAAGTTTTGCATTTGTTCTAGCTATTTCATTAAATACTGTGCTCACAAAAGCAAAACACAGAACAAAGTTTTCTTCCATGAATGAGATGAGGGAAGATTTTCAGGTGGTATCTCAGTCTACTTCCACCTGTTTTGGCAGATTTCTTATACTCTGGCTATGTCTGCTGGAAAAAACAACAACATTTTGATGGGTAAAGTTCTCCAGTGCCTTAAGAAGTTGTATTCCTCTAATTTTTCTTTCTGGCAGATTAATTTACAGCTCCAGCTTTGTCTGAACATTTTTGCCTCATCCTTTTAGCACACTACTTCCCCGAGTTTGATCCTTTTGCTTTTTGATCTTCCTTTCCCTTCTCCCTCCCCATTAAAAGTGGATTTTTCTTTCCAGAAGATTACACAAAGCCTGTCCTCAGAATGAGCGGGTTTTTAGATCCATGACATTTACAGGAATTACACTTTTTTTAAAATGAAGGTTGGGGGGGGGCTTGTAATTGAAGCACAGTGTGCATCAACACTCTTTAGGCTTGTAATTAACCTGAGAACTCTCATTAACCAACAGGACACAATGGGGAATAATTGTTGCAGTTGATAATTCACACTTGGAGTTTTGTCAGGCAGGCCGCCAATGTCAGACTAACACTGCAGTTTCTAGTTATGATTAGTTTTTATCCCCTTGTGTGTGATTACTATTACAAAATGAAGCTTGTCACTCTGGAAGTGAAGAGGAAGGCTTTGCTTTCTAGTACATGGATTGTCTTACAAGTTTGAAGGAGCATCTTTAAAAGAAGAGATTTGGGGCATTGTCTTATGACAGGCCCGTATTTTTTTAAGTGACACCCTAGAAGAAACTCTGCTTAGAGCAGTGATTCCCAAACTGTGAGCCGCGGCTCCCCAGGGAGCCGCGCTATCGTCATGGGGGCGCCGCGGAATATCTGCGCCCGCTGGGTCCGGCGCTGATGCGCCATTTCTGGGGCGTCTGGTGCGCATGCGCAGTTGCAGGTCGGATTTCCGGGGGAGCCGCGGGCGCGTCTGGTGCGCATGCGCAGTTGCAGGTCGGATTTCCGGGGGAGCCGCGGGCGAAAAAGATTGGGAACCTCTGGCTTAGAGGACTAGTTCTTCCTATTTATTCCCATACACTGTGAGATAACACACTTTCTGCTCTAATTCCAGTTGGATAATTAATCCTCAACTTTTGTCTTAACTAAGTGCGTAATACCTACTATATACTTAACAAGGTTGCTAATCTTTACTAATTTATAACTTTCCCTTGTTGATGTCTAAACTAAACAGTTCATGGGATGTGATGGGTCAGGGGTGGGATTCAAATAATTTAACAACCGGTTCTCTGCCGTAATGATTTCTTCCAACAACCAGTTCACCAAACTGCTCAGAAAGTTAACAACCGGTTCTCCCGAAGTGGTGAGAACTGGCTGAATCCCACCACTGGGTGGGGTGGGGTGGGATGGAGGGACAGGGCGAAGGTCTATAAAACTTGCCCAATGAAAGAAACCCCTTTGTGATCAGTTCTGTAGAACTCTGCCCTCACCTTCACCAGACCCACAACTAGCTCAGAGCTCTTTAGATTGTCTAATTGCAAGGAACATTTTATTCTCTCTTTCTTGTTTTGTCTTATTTTTGATCCCTGGACATAATAAATATTTGCTGTTGTCATCACGTCACAGAAATCGGAATGAAATGATCTTATGTTGTAAAAAAGGATTTTAGAAAAAAGGATTTTAGAAAAAGATTTTTTAGAAATTTATAGAACGATAAATAGACCTGCGAGGAAGGGAAGGTTTTGATATTGGCATCATTCAGAGACATTGCTTAGTCTTCATGTATAATATGCCTCTTAATAGGCTTTACATGGATTAGCCTGATTGTCCTCTTCATGGTATAACTTTTTTTTTAGACTGTATCTCCTGGAGGGCAACCCTTAGAAAGAAGGAATAGTCCCATCTCCTCCGAGACTGGATTTTGATGTTACCTAAAAAGAAGCTCTGAACAATGTATTGTAGATTCCATCAAAGATCTCTCTCAAACCAACTGACTTTGAGACTGACTTTGTGTTCATTAGGAACTTGGTCTTCCTGGGCAGTGGTGGGTTTCATAAATTTTTACTACCGGTTCTGTGGGTGTGGCTTGGTGGGTGTGACATGGCTTGGTGGGCATGGCAGGGGAAGGATACTGTAAAATCTCCATTCCCACCCCACTCCAGGAGGAAATGGGGGATTTTGCAGTAACCTTCCCAATCAGCTGGGAATTGGGAGGCAGAGAATAGATGGGGGTGGGGCCAGTCAGAATTTTTACTACCGGTTCTCTGAACTACTCAAAATTTCCACTACCGGTTCTCTAGAACTGGTCAGAACCTGCTGAAACCCAACTCTGTTCCTTGGGTATTAATGGATGACATAGCTGAAAATAGGCAAACATCTTTTCTCCAATCACAATTTTTCATTCTACTTGCAATCAAACCTAAGGGAAGATTTTAGTGAATATTTTTAGTTGGATGTGTAGTTCCATACTATTGGGACAGAAAAATGAAAGTTATAGATACAATTTAGAACTGACTTTTAAAATAATTCCAAAGGAAATATTGCAGAAATAGCTTGGAAGAAGTAAGATAGTTCATTGGTTTGTGATAGCAAGAGGTCTCGGCAGGAACTAAATTTTCCCACTTAAAAAACAGCAATTTAAAGCAGTGCAAACAAAACCCCTCCTACAGTACAGCAGTGCAGGAAATGGAAACAGAAACTTCAGATAAAGATCCCTCCAATCCTTCCCACTCTCACCAGAATGCCAGCATCCCGATAGAAATATATGCGACCTTACCACTGTGTTTAGCAATATTGAAACAGAATCTGCAGGACCAGTGGTGGGATTCAAATAATTTAACAACCGGTTCTCAGCCCTAATGGATAGGTGTGGCCATGGTGGGCGTGGCTAGGGTGTGTGACAGGCAGCACTTGGCCTCCTGCACCCCCCCCCCCGGGAGCAAAAAACAAGTAACGGGGGGGCGCTCCCTGCACCCTGTTTTTGGGCCTACTACAGGTGTCTGCAACTTGGCTCTTTTAAGACTTGTGGACTTCAACTCCCAGAGTTCCTCAGCCAGCAAAGCTGGCTGAGGAACTCTGGGAGTTGAAGTCCACAAGTCTTAAAAGAGTCAAGTTTGCAGACACCTGGCCTAGTAGGTCTCCCTGCAACCTCCTGGGAGCAAAAACAGGCCTTCTGGAAGAGGCGGGGAGGGGAGGGGTGGGGCCAGCCAGCCATTTAACAACCAGTTCTGCCGAAGTGGTGCAAACCGGCTGAATCCCACCACTGTGCAGGACCTTATATTTTCTATCCTTTTTAGCTGGGTGCTGAAATTGGAGAGGGAAAATTCATCCATAATCTTCACTCTATATATACTGCTCTCTATACTGAAATCCTTAAATGAATTAAAAAAAGAAATCTCTTTCAAAACTCTATAAGGCTTCTCTCTTGTTCTCTTAGACTTGCATATACAGACTTAAATGCATACACATACACAACATAGACACCAGGGGCGGGTTTTAAAACCCGTCGCTACTGGTTCACTCGTGGGTACGTGTGCACTCGCATGCGCAGAAGCGTCTGGGTGGGTGGGCGGAGTCTCCCGCCGCCGCCCCTACCAGTTCACCCGATCCGGGGCGAACTGGTAGCAACCCACCACTGATAGACACAAAAGGCGCTGCAATTTACTTTACTAATGAATACTGTACTAAGATCTAAGATTAATTGGAAACATCCTTTGGGGTTCCCAACAAATGAATCATGTTTCTAAAACACAAAGTGGTAGTTATGCTAAAAATATTTTTCTTACATTAAAGAATGTCATATTATAAAAGCCTTCACTGGGAAAATTTAAATAAAAAGGAATGACATCAGAGAGAAAAACAAAAACATATTGTAGCTTTTATGTTAGAAATGTTACACGATTGGGGAAATTTCACACAAAAGCTATAGATGTTAAGAAAAATTGTGTAAGCAAAAAATGAATGCAGATACTTTACAAACCTTGAACATCAAAAAGAGCACCGATAATATATCTCTTGATATATATATAATTATCCCAAGATGTAGATAACACTAATAAAATGGAAAGAACTTTCCCATTACAACATGGTGCTTCTATTGTTGAGCCAGCATTATAAACACACATGGGAGAATGCATGGTGAAAGCAAAATAGACCAAGTATTAGCCACTTGGAGTTGTGTTTTGACTTAACACACTCTTCTAAACCAGGAATTAATGAAGTCAAAATAATATTAGCTACTGCTTTTTAGCAGCAACAACAAAAGCTATAATTCATTTATGTTCTTCCTCTGCAGATATAATTCCTTCAAAAATTCAAGAACCCTTCAGAATAAGCTGTTAAAATAATCCCATTAAGGGAAGCAAACTGGCAAGGTTGGATGTCTTAGAACGAATCCCAGCCTTACTCCTCATAATTGGTTTAACCTGGGCCCTAGAGCTAAAATATGTTCTCTAACAGAAACCTCCTCAAGATCCCATGATGCTTCGATTGTAAGCTATAGGAGCGGATCCCCTCTCAAAAGACAAAACAAACCTAAGAAATGAAACCTAGGTGTGTGTGAAAAATGATTAATAAAGTTTTCAGATATCCTTGAGAAAATGGGTAGGTTTATTGCAACTCCTTAAGCAACTCCATTGACAGGGATTCTATAAACAACTCCAGAAGAGAAGCAGAAAAACAGATCAATCGGTTTTTGACCCAGGATAGTTTTATATTTTTTATTCATAAGCCTCTTCTGTTTTCTTTGTCTGTTAATCTCTTCTACTTTTTAAAGTGTGTTTTTTTCTTTCACAACATGCATATTTTGGGGTACTATATGCATTTTGCTTTAAAACACGGACTTTGATAAAACCCTGGTATGTATAGTAAACAAAACCCAAGGAAATGAGATGGAACAGCATCATTTGACTGTATTATCATAGGGGTATGTTTACAACAGTATCTTTTGTAATAGTTTCCTTCCATTGTTATATTGTGTATACACAAGAGGACTCCAGCATGGCAAATGTTAAGTAGGCATCACAAACCAGTGTTTGAAAGAAGATCCTTATGTAAGCTATCTCGAGCTCTTAAAGAAAAGCGAATAAAACTTTACTAAATGTATAAATAAATAAGAAGCTAAACTCCCTGACAAAGATCTATACAGCCTTTATAGTCAATGCTTTATATACAAGTGTCTTTCTCATTTGAATATGAAACATTGCTTGTCTAAACAATCCTTCAATAAAGCCAGAGAAATTGACTACAAAGTAGGGACTGCCCTTCATTTTATTCCACTTCTTACTTGCAGGAAAACAAGTAATTCAGCCAAGTTTGCTTATTAGATCTGGGCGAATTTGTTTCTCTGTAAAAACTAGGATGATGTTTGTTCTGCAAAGAATATATAAGCAAACTTTCTGTGCTTCCTTTAAACGGACTAGAAACTTTACTTCCAACAGCTCTCAATGATCACTGAGCCTTGGCATCAATGAGATACCGGTGGTGTGAATTTTTGGTGTTGAAAAATGTACTCGCCCGTAAAAGGACTAAATGATTCACCTATTTTACATTTATTATACTCTCAGTTATCTACAGCAGGGGTATCCAACCTTGGCAACTTTAAGCCTGGTGGACTTCAACTCCCAGTATTCTGGGAGTTGAAATCCTCCAGGCTTAAAGTTGCCAAGGTTGGAGACCTCTGATCTACAGCGACCTACTCATTTTAATAATAATAATAATAATAATAATAATAATAATAATAATAATAATAATAATAATAATAATAATAATACACACACACACAATAATAATAACACACACACACACACACACATAATAATAATAATAATAATAATAATAATAATAATTATTATTATTATTATTATTATTATTATTATTATTATTATTATTATTATTATGTGTGTGTGTGTGTGTGTGTGTGTGTGTGTGTGTGTTAATTTTATACCGCCCTTCTCCCGAAGGACTCAGGGTGGTGAACAGGCAGATAAAATAATACAATATATTACAATAAAAACACTATTTAAAAAACTTATTCAATATAGCCTAAATTTAAAATACAATACAAAATATAAAATAAACCCCAATAAAATCCATGTTTAAAAACCCTATTTAAGCCAGTCCTGCTCGGAAGAATAGATATGTCTTCAGCTCGCGGCGAAAGGTCCGGAGGTCAGGAAGTTGTCGAAGTCCTGGGGGAAGCTCATTCCAGAGCCACCGAGAAGGCTCTCCCCCTGGGGGTCGCCAGCCGACATTGTTTGGCTGACGGCACCCTGAGGAGACCCTCTCTATGGGAGTGTACCGGCCGGTGGGAGGCATGTGGTAACAGAAGGCGGTCCCGAAGATATCCCGGTCCTACGCCATTTTAAACTGTGATAGGTGAGCTTTGCCACAAATGATTTCTAAACGTTCTTGTGGTTTGTTTTGTTTGTTTCTTTACATTCATTTATTTATATCCTGCCATTACAAGTAGTCCTCGATTTACAACCACCATCTAGCCCAACATTTCTGTTGTTAAGTGAGTTTTGCCCCGTTTTACCACCTTTCTTGCCTCGGTTGTTAAGTGAGTCACTGCAGTTGATACGTAACTGCAGTTGTTCAGTGAATCGGGCTTCCCCACAGTGATTTTGCTTCTCAGAAGGTCGCAAAAGGGGATCATGTGATGTTGGGACACAGCAACATTCATAAGTATGAACCCGTTGCCAAGCCTCTGAATTTTGATCACGTGATCATGGGGATGCCGCAAAGGCCATAGTGGTCATAGTGGTCATAGATCACTTTTTTCAGTGCCATTGTAACTTTGACCTGTCATTAAATGAATTGATGTAAGTCGAGGACGACATGTATTATTTTTACAAGGCGGTGAACACCCACAATACTTCTTCCCAGGGGTGAAATCCAGCAGGTTCTGACGGGTTCTGGAGAACCGGTAGTGGAAATTTTGAGCACTTCGGAGAACCAGTAGCAGAAATTTCGAGTAGGTTGGAGAACTGGCAAATACCACCTCCAGCTGGCCCCAGAGTGGGGTGGGAATGGAGATTTTACAATATCCTTCCCCCAGGAGTGGGGAGGGAATGTGGATTTTGCAGTATCCTTATCCTGCCACGCCCACCAAGGCACACCACGCCCACCAAGTCACGCCCACAGAACTGGTAGTAAAAAAATTTGGATTTCACCACTGCTCCTTCCCCCTCCTATTTTTCCCACAACAACTCTGTGACGTGGGTTGGGCTGAGAGAGAATGACTGGTCCAGCTGGCTATCACCACTAGACCATTTTGGATCATTCCAAAATTTTATTGGTTACATTTTTATTGGTCGATGACCAACATAAAGTTCCGTCTATCTGAAAATGGAGAGGGAACTAGGCTTCCTTTCAGATAAATGGGAAATTTAATGAATTGGAATTAGGAAGAGAAGAGAAGCTGAACTGTTTGTTCAGTCCATGCTGGTTTGGAAGTTATCCATTCTTTCCACATCTTCTGTGTCTTAAGAATATCCTCTGTTAATCAGGAAAATCAATGATCCATCTAATTCAACAGCCAGTTTTATCTTCTGTGGGGAAATTTTTTACCATAGTTAGGAATGAATTAAAACATTCATTTTGTCTTATTCGTGTCAGGGTGATAGCTTTGGGGATTATTTGGGACTCAAAGTCAGTCCTCTGATAAATGAAAAGTTTAAGGACTGTCTGCCCTCCACTTCTCTCTTATAGTTGGATTTTGCAGCCCTTAATGTTGAAATAAATAGGACAGCAAACTCACAAAGGCTACATCTTAATTCCCTTCCTTCAATATTTCACCCAATGTGGCAGCTTCAGTGCAATTTGTGATTAGGGTGCAGCCATCAGGAAGTTAAAGTTTGCCCATCTTTGGTATACATAAAGAAAAAGAAGTCGGAGGAAGAAAAATGCTGATATTCAAACTGTGTGATCTCTGGTGTGCTCTGAGCTGGCAGATGTTTCATGTTAATGTTACCAACTACTGTAGGTAACATTATCAATTGCTGCATGCACTGATGATGTTATCTAGTTGGGTCATGAAATGTCTGCAAGAAAACCACCAAGCTCAGAGAGCATCAAGGACCTCACAGTTCAATCCTGTACTACAAATATTCTCTTCTATTAATATTTAGGTTGTCAAATCCAATATAAAATCCTGATATTATTCAGACTGTTCCCATTTTTAGGTGAAACACCCAATGGGAAGAAAGACAAGGCAGCTTACATATAAACAGACCCTCGAAAACTTCCCTTCCTTTCCCTAATCTTTATTTTAATGCAAAGGTGTCATGAAACATTTGCCAAGCATGGAATATGTTGAGTTGTAAACTCATTTAATTAATTAAAAGGAATAAATATTCAAGTAATCTGACAATTTTGTTATCCCTTCTTAAATAAAGTGTCACAATTAAAAAGATATACTGTGCTACTTTATCTTTTTAAATGTGTAATAAAAAATCCAAGTGAATTAAAACCTGGAAACTGATATTTCAAAAAAAGTGACATGTTTTTATCTAGACAAGGAAAAAGTGCAGGTTTTGTAATATACTACTTGTTTCAAACTTTTTTTTATTAATTATTAGATTCAGGCTGAAGATAGCCAAGCCAGAAATAGTAAACTACCAAATCTTTTAAAATTTATTCAGAAAATTAATTTCAGAAGTATATGATAAGTATAGCCAACTTATGCAAATACTATCCTGGCTCCTACCTAGGAAGTATCTCTCTAAGTAGCAAATGTTATTTCAGGGGGATTGTCGCCAAAATGTGTGTTGTTATATATCTTTTTAAAAATAATTTTTTAAAAAGATATATAACAACACACCTTTTGGCGAGGAGAGAGAAAAAGACAGTGTTTAATTATGTTAGTGTTTGTGTGTACGTTTGTGTGTCTCAAACCTGGGGAACATTTGGAACAAAAGCAGGTGTGAGCTTTTTTTTAAAGAGAGATCTCTTACAATAATTGACAATAGCAAATAGCTTGAAATAACATTCTACTTATATTGAACATGAAAACAAACCACATTTATACACTAAAAAGGTTTCAGCATTCCCCTAATGGCCAAGTACTGTACATGTTATTGTAAAGGTAAAGGTTCCCCTCGCATATATGTGCTAGTCGTTCCCAACTCTAGGGGGCAGTGCTCATCTCCGTTTCAAAGCCGAAGAGCCAGCGCTGTCCGAAGACGTCTCCGTGATCATGTGGCCGGCATGACTAAATGCCAAAAGCGCACAGAACGCTGTTACCTTCCCACCAAAGGTGCTCTCTATTTTTCTACTTGCATTTTTTACCTGCTTTCGAACTGCTAGGTTGGCAGAAACTGGGACAAGTAACGGGAGCTCACCCCATTGCACGGCACTAGGGATTCAAACCGCTGAACTGCTGACCTTTCGATTGACAAGCTCTGTGTTTTAGCCACTGAGCCACTGTGTCCCTAGATGTACATGTTATTAGTATAGCAGCAAACATGATGGGGATCAGGCTTAGAACTATGGTCATAACAGTTCTTTTTCTAAGGATTCTCAAAACATTGTCCAGAAGCTTCCATTGCTCCAGCACTTCATAATGCAACTGTATGGCCCTGAAGTAGCCTGCTGTGCCCATCCCAGTGCTTTGCTATTGGAAAATTCTAGAACAAGATACTTGGGCTATGGTTTGTGATGAAAAGCTGTATTGCCTGCTTGCCTCAAGGAAGATGATGCAATAAGGAAGCTCATTAGGGTCACCAATTGTGTTTTCCAACTTTCCTTTGAGAATTTGCTGCAGTAAGGAATGTTAGTAAGTTGGTTAGCAAGACTGGTGAACAAGTGTGAACCCTTGCTTGCTTGCTTGATTAGCAATATCAATATCAGTAGCACTTAGACTTATATATCATTCCTTAGAGCAGTGGTTCTCAACCTTTATAGTACTGCGACCCCTTTAATACAATTCCCCACGATGTGGCGACCCCCAACTGTAAAATTATTTTCGTTTTGAATTTATCGCGCCTGAAGCCATATTGGCTAGCGATCTGAACTGCTTGCAATTGCCTTGAGGACAGAGGCATTAAAGCGGAGACTCCTCCCCTATTAAATTTATCACGCCTGAAGCCAGATTAGGCTAGCGATTGGGAGTGATTGCAGCTGGCTTGAGAGGGAGACATCAAAGCAAAGATTTCTCTCTTTTTTAATTGATCGCGCCTGAAGCCGAATTCGGCTAGCAATTTGAAGAGCCTGCAGCTGGCTTGTGGAGGCAACCATTGGAATGCGATTCTTCAACTCACGTATACTTCCCATATTTCCGATGGTCTTAGGCGACCCCTCACAAATCATCATTCGACCCCCAACGGGGTCCCGACCCAAAGGTTGAGAACTGCTGCCTTAGAGCATTATAGCTCTTTCTGAGCAGTTTACAAAGTCAGGGTATGCCCCCAACAATCCGAGTCCTCATTTTATTGACCTCAGAAGAATAGAAGGCTGAGTCAACCTTGACCTGGTCAGAATTGAACTACTGGCAGTTGGCAGAATTAGCCTGCAATATGGTATTCTAACCACTGCACCACCATGGCACTTGATTACATGACATCAAGTAATTTTCAGTTTTTAGATCAGTAGTGGGTTTCAAATCCCGGGGTTTGAAATGATAGTGGGGTTCACTATCATTTAACATATGATAGTGGGGTTCACTATCATTTAACATATAGCGTTTTTGATGATGTCTGGGCGGGTGGGCAGAGCCTCCCACTGCCACTGCCAGTTGTCCCAAACCGGGGTGAACCAATAGCAACCAACCACTGTTCTAGATCGACATAGAGTATTTTTCCCTAATCTGTCTTTCAGGCCTTCCAATGACCACTTATCACCACTGTAAATGATTTTTCCAGTATAAGCTTTTGTGAGCTATAGCTCACTCCATCAGTTGGATCAGAATGGTCTCCAGAGAAAAGGGGCTACCAAAATAAGCCTCTTCAGAAGATGTGATACATCAGTATAGAACTGTCAGGCCCAAGCCCAAAGACAACACAGTGAAACCCAATCGAGTCCAATCCTTTATTTCTTACATCTAATGGACAGAATCTTGCCAGGATAAAGCGGTAACCTTCTAATTTAAGAGATGTACCCTGGCAGATCCTAGGGTGTGATTATGCTCAGCCTCTTTCCCCCCGCCCTCCACCATCCAGCTCAGGACTGTGCAGTCTCTTAATCTAGGTTATTCTCTGGGAAACCTTTGTGTTACTTCTAGTGCCTTCTCCCTGGGAAAGCTTTGTATTGCTCGGAGTCCCCTTCACTGCTTCTCCAATTGCACATTTCATCACAAGAACATATCTCTTAAGCTGCCTGCCTGGCCAAGGAAGGAACAAAACAATGACATGAACTTCATTCTGCAAATGTTTGGGGATACTAGATGCTTCTTGGAGAATGTAGATCAGGACTTTTTATTCCCTAAATGGAAGCTTTGACCTAGTTGAGATGACTACGGGTTGCCAGAAATACTTTTGACTGGGATAATAACTAACTGGATTAAAGTGCATTGTGGAACAGAGCCTATTATCACTAGGCATGAAGTTGATTCAAAGAAAGCTTAAGCCTGGCAAAGTACGCCTGCTATTCTGCTACCAGCTTTTGAAATTATCCTAGTTAAGATGGAATTTAGAAAATGCAGAATGATCCCAACAGCAAATAAATAGGGAAAACATCTGGAGGTATTTACACATATGCAAATTAATTTTACAGAATAAGTAGGTCAAAAAGGAAAGGAAAGTCTAGGAGCTGAAAACTCTAAACAATGATTCTGAAAGAGGAAACCTGTTGCCCCTCAACATTATGGGGGCTTCCTTGTTGGAATGCCAATTTAGTTATTAGGGGAGCTGGTTCATTGGTCATTATCTGGCCAGAGAAAATGAGACTGGCGGTTAAATTCTACTGCACCATACAGGAAGGATACATAGCTCAAAGAATCAAAATGAGGTATTGTAAAGTCAAGACTAACTGTGCAACATGCCTAGAAAAGAGAGCTGCAACATATACGGTCTCCAAAATTAACCATGCAAGCTTGTATGGTGTGATTTTTTTTTAAAAAAAATATATGCCTAGTTCCTTGCATCAGTATGAAATAAAAGCTTGAGGAGCTACAACCATGTTGCTCATGGTATTGCCTAAATTTCACAAAGGAACTGATTTTTTTTAAAAAAAAAATGCTTGTAACCCTCATTTCTAACTGAAGTTAACTGTCCCAAAGTGCTTTTTCAAGAGGCAACTGAAGTTTCTGGTTTTTCTCTGAAGATGTTTCACTTCTCATCCAAGAAGCCTCTTCAGCTCTGGCCGGATGGTGGGGAATGGAAGGATTTATACTCCTTTAAAGTTTTTTTATTTTTTTATTTTTCTTATACACATATTATAAATGTACATTTTCTCATTCATCGATAATCATACATATTCTCTGTAAAGAAAGCACAAAAATAAAACTTTTTAATAGGAAGGAGAGGAAGATAAGTTAGGGGATAAGAGTAGGAGAGAAGGTGAGAAAGGAGGGAAAGAGAAGAGGAGTGGGGGAGAGGAAAGGGAAGTAGGTACGAGGAAGGAGAGGAAGAGGAAGAAGGTAGGAAAAGAGAAGGAGGGAGGGAAAAGAGAAGAAGAAGGTTTGTTGTAAAACGAAGGGAAAGAAAGGGTAGAAGAGCAACTCCAAAGGTAATTAAAAAGTTTTATTTTTGGATTTATACTCCTTGAGTATGAACAAATACTCAAGGATTTAAACTCAAGGAGTATAAATCCTTCCATTCCTCACCATCCAGCCAGAGCTGAAGAAGCTTCTTGGATGAGAAGTGAAACATCTTCAAAGAAAAACCAGAGACTCCAGTTGCCTCTTGAAAAAGCCCCTTTGGGGCAACTATGACCTGGATGACTGAGAATCTCCACAGACATGAAGTTAACTGTATTCATTAAAAAAAAAACCCACACCTTTTTACAATGTCTTAACCTTCCAAGAGAATTGGCAAAATAATAATGTGATAAAAAATGTAAGTTGTTCATTGCTCTGTGACTTTTTGGTAGCAATATCTTTCTGGAGCATAAGCAAGACTGAACTTAGTGAAGTTTAATTCTGACACATTTGTTCTACCCTCTTTAAGTCTCAAGGATCTTTCTTGTATCTCCTTACTTGATAAATTCTGGAAAAATCTGATTTATATAAACAGTTGTTATCAGATAGAATAGAGTAGAATCAGATAGAATAGAGTAGAGTACAGTAGAGTAGAGTAGAGTAGAGTAGAGTAGAGTAGAGTAGAGTAGAGTAGAATAGAATAGAATAGAATAGAATAGAATAGAATAGAATAGAATAGAATAGAATAGAATAGAATTCTTTATTGGCCAAGTGTGATTGGACACACAAGGAATTTGTCTTTGGTGCATATGTTCCCAGTGTACATAAAAAGACAAGATACACTTGTCAAGAATCACAAGGCACAACACCCAGTAACATTCATACAGTACAATAAGCAATCAAATCATACTAAAAAACAATCAGTAAGTTTCCCTGAAAGTGGCTAAATTTTGTTACGTTACCTGTAAAATTAGGCGTGGCTACCTTTACTAAGTGGCTACACAACTGATACTGTTCAGCTGTTTAGACACAATCTGCCCCACATGCCTTAGCTGTCACAGTTAATGGGATTTGCTTACTTATAGTCATTTTCCCATACGTCTATATGTAGGCAGGACATAATTTTACGGATTTCTCTCCAGTTACCTTATTACGCTGATGTGCAGATCAAGCTCTTTAATTCCAGTGTGGGAGTAACTTCCTTATGACTGATTTATCACATGCAGATTGGATAGTAACAAAACCGTCCTGATGTTTATCACTCTTTCTTTGTATCTATGATAAACCTCGCATCCTGTCTGAACATTAATTCTGAGACTGCTTTCTAAAATTTAGTAGAAATGGGCATTTGGTTATTACACCTATTGATTTACCAAATGTCAGACAATCTGTTTTACTATCCTAAAAGCAACATTGAGTGATAATTGATTTAGATATTTTTTGGCCCTTTTAAAAAAGTGAAATTTGGTCCATTTTCATGAATATGACGGATAGAATCATAAGACTGGAAGGGACTTTGGAAGTCTTTTAGTCTAACCCCCTATCCAAATCAGGAATTCTTATTCCATCCTGGACAAATGGCTGTCTAATTTTCTTGAAAACCTCCAATGATGGAACACCAGTAGCCAAGCTGAATGTAAGAGAAAGAAAATTGGAAAGATTCTCTCATCTAAAGAGAGTTTGGCTTTTCGTCTTGGAGCTCTGTGAAATGGACTTAACTGTGACAAGTATATTATGTGTTTTGCTTATTAGTTACTACAAATTTGTTCAGTTCCATTGAATTAGTTGCGACTATTTAATTCAATAACCACTTGAACTTATGTGCTGCTCCATTTCCAATGTAGAGGAGGAGAAAGATGAATTTGGAGGGTTTATGTTTATGTTATGTTTCTCTTTGGCATAAGATCAATCTGAAAAAAAAAATAAGAATGAATGAATGAATGAATGAATGAATGAATGAAATGTTTATAATGGTCCAGCATAATAAAGTGTAGTCATTAAAACAAAACAAAGGAACAAATATTGTCCAATCTCTTCTTAAAAACTTCCAGTGTTGGAGGGCCCACTACTTCTGGAGGAAAGTTGTTCCACTGGTTAATTGTTCTCACTGTCAGAAAATTTCTCCTTAGTTCTAGGTTGGTTGTCTCCTTGGTTAATTACCACCCATTGCTTCTTGTCTGGCCTTCAGGTGTTTTGGAGAATAAGTTGACCCCACCTTCCTTTGGCAGCACTAAATTTTAGAACACTGCTATTAATGACAGCCAAATGGGAAGGCACCATCAGTTCCAACAATATTAACTTTTTAATAAACCTAATAGGAATGCTATCAAATAAGTTACATCATTTCTTCTCCTTTTGTTAATTAGGCTAATTTTCTCTTAGACAACAAGCAGTCCTGTGGTTCCTTTGAAGGATACGTGATCCTCCTCCATCTATATCCTGTGAAATTTATTTTGTGCATGATATCCATCTGCAAATTTCCCCACAAACTTCACCCACTCATCCTGTTTGCTTTGTATCTGTCATAACAAATAATTGTTGTGAAACAATATAAGCTAGTAGAGGTGTGGGTGTGTATTCGTGTTGCTATCTTTTCATTTCTGTTTTTAGATTTTTATGACATCCCAATGCATCTACCCATTTGTTCCTCATGTTTCTAAGGTGCGATCTCTGCGTGGGGAAAAAGTGCATGATTATTTGTTTTTTTAAAACAAATGACAATGAAATAAGACAAAATGGCTAATGAGGCAACAAAGGTGCTGTATGGTGTACCAAGTAACAAAACATTATGACAAATCATAGATTGAAAAAGGTACTTCTCCAGACAATGTACAGTATAACTGTGCATATCCTTGCAGTTTGAATTAACTAACCCAACCAGGGCAATTTAGGTTTAGATTGGCAAAATCAGGAATCAGTGTTTTAAGAATGATATTCAAATTCATAAATGCAAATTCTTTGGCCATCTTCTTATTAAACAATGGTGGAATTTCTCTCCTACAAAATTCACCAATATTCTCTTCCCCTTTGAAAAAAGGATTCAAAAGCTTGTATTTGAAAAAAAAAAATTACTTGGCTCAGTGCTCTCTTATATAGTGTAGCTGCAATATATATTTTAAAGATGAATGCGATTGCCCAGGATTGGTTCAGCAGGAGGAATTAAGGTGCATATAAATAATAAATGCAAAGGAATTGTATAAGAGAAGTAAATTACACTTTTTAGCTCCAAACGCCATGATATGTCATAACGAACTCTACGGTAGCATGAATGGTAGCTCTGAATTGAATTTATTGCCATCTTTCCCTCTTGGTTTGAAAAGTTCTTAAAATTGAATACATGCTAATCAGCATTTGGTTGAAAAAAATTGTTCTACAAACTTTATTCCAGGTTGTATCCAAAGACTATCTATATAGGAAATGGCATAGAAGAAAGGTATCTTATGGAAAGAATTGCCTAAGAAAAAAATAATAGATATAACTTGTACAACAATACATCAAATTTCAAACGAGCATAGTAAATCCCCATAGAGATTGTGGCTGATTTGTTTAAACAATTTAGTGTTTTTTTTAAAAAAATCATATGGAATGGAATACTGTGTATATGCATTGTATTATCGACATTATTGAGATATAGTGATTTCTGTTTTCCATTCAACTCTGTTGTCCAGTTCATCAACATATTTTACTGGCAAATCAAGTTATTATCTGGAAGGACTCTAAGAGATTAACTGATCCACCAAAATAACCTACAGAACATTAACCCAAGACAGATCTTGTCTTCTTACATCAGGTTAATTCCAGCTGGTCAGTTTGTGAGAAAGAAAAGCCGTATTAATAATAAAAACAATGGCATTCGAGTACTCTGGGGATTTTTAACCTAGTTAGCATAACTATATTCTGCTAGATGATTATCCTAGATTAATGGCTAGGTTAAATAGGTTATGAGAAAATTGCACATTTACATACTTGCTTTAATTGACAAGCTCCCACCTCTCAAGGCATTGAGTCGCTTAACCATGGTTTCTTGCACAAGTCACATTTGATTGCACATACAGATACAGATTAACAGAGCTGGAACCCATTTCTGACAAATTGCAGTGCAGTCTCTTCTTGAAAGCCTCCAGTGATGAAGCTCCCACAATTTATGAAGGCAACTTTTGTTCCATGGGTTGATTGTTCCCACTGTCAGAAAATTTTTCCTTATTTCTAGGTTGAATCTCTCCTTGTTCAGTTTCCATCCATTATTCCTTGTCTGGCCTTTGGTGCTTTGGAGAATAGCTTGACCCGCTCCTCTCTGTGGCAGCCCCTCAATATTGGAACACTGCTATCATGTCTCCCTTGGTCCTTCTCTTCGCTAGACTAGCCATGCCCAATTCCTGTAACCATTCTTCATATGTTTTAGCCTCTAGTCCCATTTGTTGCTATTCTCTGCAATTTTTCTAGAGTCTCAACATCTATTTTATAGTGTGGTGACCAAAACTGGATGCAATATTCTAAGTGTGGTTATATTGTGCTAAGTTGTATATCATGTCTTAGGAAGACAAATAGATAGGGTCATGCAATAGGCGAAGTGAAACCTAGGAATTTTTTTCTTCTATTCTTTTGGCATCCTTCAATCTCAAAAAGACTATGGTATTGTGCTCTGGAAACAGCATCTAGTGTGGCTGAAAATGCCAATTTGAGAGTGGCAGTCCCTTCCACACTGAGGGCAGATACATTCTGTCCCCTGCCCAGCCCCCAGATTTTGCTGGTTCCGGGACTGCCTCTTTGCCTCAGCCAGCCTGCAACCTAAACCAGAATCCTACCTGGTTTAAAGCTGATCATTAAGCCAAATACTGCAAACTGATTTATTCTGGGTGAAGGTCTTTCCTAACCATTGTTGTGTCTCATCCGATCTCACCACAGCCAGGGCCTTCTTATCTGCTTCCGAACACGGAGGAATGTCCTAGTATGCCTCCCGGCCCCAGTCCTGGCTCCATGCCCAGACAGGCTGAAGAGGAGGAAGTATCTCCAGCCCCCAGCTCTGGCTCCATGCCCAGGCAAACGGAGCAACTAGACCCCTCCCCCTCCTCCACAGCATGTGAGCCTGAGGGAGGTCAATTGCCAACAGCTGCAGACTGGAGTGACCCTCGCGTCAGAAGACTTGATAGACGGAGGCAACAGAAGGAAGGGAGGGGCAGGCCTGGATAAGTGCTGAGTCATGGAGCCACACCCCATGGCCTATATAAAGGATCTGCTTTCTGGCATTCTCTGAGTCAGGCAAAGTCAAACTTATCTTGCTGAAGTCACTTTCTGGTCTCCTGCCTGCTCTGAGTACTTTGCTAGGACTTTGGCAGAGCTGCAGAGGCAAGCCTGATTCGGATTTCCCTGACCCGGCCGTCAGCGGAGGAGTGGGACACGACAACCATTTTAACCTACATCACAACTAGTCCTCGTCTTACAACCGTTCACTGAGTGGCTGTTTGAACTTGCACTGAAAAAAATTATGTACACGTAGTCCTCACGCTTACAACCATCTCAGCATCCCCATGGCCATGTAATCAACATGCAAGCGCTTGGCAACTGGCATGCATGCACAATGGTGGCAGCATTCTGGGGTCATGTGATCACTAGTTTCTCATCAGCTTCTGACAGGCAAAGTCAATGGGGAAAGCCAAATTGGCTTCATGACTATTTGGTTCACTTAACAACAGCAGTGAGTCCTTTAACAACCCTGGCACAAAAGATCATAAAATCAAGTGTGATTCACTTAACCACCTTGCTTAGCAGTGGAAGTCCTAGTTGTCATGGTAAATTGGGGACAACCTGCATTAGTTTAATTAATTAAATTAAATTAATTAAATTAAATAATATTAATTCAGATTCAGATTAATCTGAAAACTTCTGTTACTTGCAAATGTGTCTTTAGCAAAAGAGGAGTCATGTCACTGACCAGTTGATACAGACATTATCCACAGATGCTGTTTTATTCCTTTATGGAGATGGAATCTCTATGGAGATTCACCCAGTTCATGGTTATCCCAAATAGCACCTAGATTTATATACCACTTCACAGTGCTTTACAGAGTCAGCCTATTGCCCCCAACCATCTGGGTCCTCATTTTACCTATCTCGGAGAGAGGCTGAGTCAACCTTGAGCCTGGTGAGATTTGAACTGCCAAATTGCAGGCAGCTGGCAGTCAGCAGAAGTCGCCTGCAGTACTACTCCACTCTAACCACTATGCCACCATGGCTCAAAAAGCAAAGGTGCTTTTACAGGAGGCAACTGGACTTTCTTGTTGTTGTTGTTTTTCCTTTTGAAGACATTTTGCTTTTCATCCAAGAAGCTTCTTCAGCTCTGACTGGATGGTGGGCAATGGAAAGATTGATACTCCTTGCAGACAGCTGATCATTTGCATTCTTTTAGAGAGTCATTATACTGTCCATGGGGTTTTCATGGCAAAGATACTGGAGTGGGTTGCCATTTCCTTCTCCAAGATTGAGGGCAAAAGAAGAAGAAGGGGACGACAGAGAATGAGGTGGCTGGATGGAGTCACTGACGCAGTAGGCATGAGTTTAAATGGACTCCAGAGGATGGTAGAGGACAGGAAGGCCTGGAGGAATGTTGTTCATGGGGTCGCAATGGGTCAGACACGACTTTGCAACTAACAACAACAACAAGAGAGTCATTGAGGCCACTTGGAGGTTTATCTGTGTCCTCAGGGTCACCTGAGTGGTGCAAATGGGTGTGGAGCCATCTTGGCTGTAGGATGTTTCCTGCTGTTCACGGTTGCACAGGCTGTTGGGGATGAGTCTATGTGGTCTGCATCTCAAACTGAAGTGCAAAGGGTTCTGCTATTTTTCTGGAAATCCATTCATATTCCCACACCACTCAAAGAACGTTCATCCCAAAGTGCATAGCTAAATCTCTATAGCCATGAGGGCAAATTTATGGTACACATGCCACAGGTGGCATGCGGAGCCATATCGGTGGGCACACGAGAGTTGCCCTTGCTCAGCTCCAGCACGCATGTGTGCACTGGCTAGCTGAATTTCGGGCCTTCTGGGGCTACAGGAAGTCGGGAAACAGGCTGTTTCTGGCCTCTGGAGGGCCTCTGAGGGGTGGGGAGGGCTGTTTTTGCCCTACCCAGGCTTCTAGAGAGCCTCTGGAGCCTGGAGAGGGCGAAAAATGGGCCTTCTGGCCCCCCCGTGCCATCATGTGTGAAAAGCGGGGGAAGCACAGTGGTGATCACATGCGCATGCGCAGGAGGGTGAGGAGCATTATTATTATTATTATTATTATTATTATTATTGTTATTATTATTATTATTATTATTATTATTATTATTATTATTATTATTATTATTATTATTATTATTTAATTTTTTATACCGCCCTTCTCCCGAAGGACTCAGGGCAGTGTACAGCCAAGATAAAACACGAAATATATACAAATTAAAACATTTAAAACCTAGCAAATTACAAAAAGGCTGATAATTAAAATTTAGTTTTAAAATTTTAGAAATATTAATAAAACCCCGAATTAAACTTTAACACTATTATGCCAGTCCCGCTTGAATAAATAGGTGTGTTTTTAGCTCACGACGGAAGGTCCAAAGATCAGGCACTTGACGTAAGCCAGGGGGAAGTTCGTTCCAGAGCGTCGGTGCCCCCACAGAGAAGGCCCTACTCCTGGGGGCCGCCAGCCGACACTGTTTGGCGGACGGCACCCTGAGGAGACCCTCTCTGTGAGAGCGTACGGGTCGGTGGGAGGCATAAGGTAACAGCAGGCGGTCTCGTAAGTACCCGGGTCCTAAGCCATGGAGCACTTTAAAGGTGGTAACCAAAATCTTGAAGCGCACCCGAAAAACCACAGGAAGCCAGTGCAGGCTACGGAGTAGTGGTGTTACGTTGAAACCACAAGCGGCTCCCGTTACCACTCGCGCAGCCACATTCTGGACTAACTGTAGCCTCCGGGTGCACCTCAAGGGCAGCCCCATGTAGAGAGCATTGCAGTAATCCAACCTAGATGTAACCAGAGTGTGAGTGACCGTACATTAGGCATCCCGGTCAAGGAAGGGACGCAACTGGTGGACCAAGCGAACTTGGTAAAAGGCCCTCCTGGAGACGGCCACCAGATGTTCATCAAAGAACAGCCATCCATCCAGGAGGACGCCGAAGTTGCGAACCACCTCCTTTGGGGCCACTAACTCGCCCCCAACAGTCAGCCGCAGATGCAGCTGACTGTACCGGGGTGCCGGCATCCACAGCCACTCCGTCTTGGAGGGATTGAGCTTGAGTCTGTTTCTCCCCATCCAGACCCGTACAGCTTCCAGGCACCGGGACAGCACTTCGACTGCTTCGTTGGTCAATTGAATTATGGGTGTGGGCACATGTGCCCACAACCACCACCACCCGCTTTTTGCACACGATGGCAAAAAGTTTAGCCATCATTGGTCTATAGAGATCCTCAGTCATCCAGGTCATGGTTGTCCCAAAGGTGCTTTTTCAAGAGGCAACTATTTCTTGGGCTGGGGGGGAGGGGAGATTGGACTATGTGAGTTTTGAGCAAAGTATTTTTGGGGCACTGAGGCAGCAGATGTATGTTTCTTGTTCTAATGATTCTAATTAATTGGGGTATTGGCTGAAAGACTGTAAAATCTGGCCCACACCTCTGGGAGCAATAATGCTTTTCAAATCTATTATAAGATCCGACAACAGGCTTGGTACTTCTTTTATGAAAATGAACGTCATTATCTTTTGTTTCAAAAGAATTAAGTTTTTATGAAAAAAGGTAAAATACCTAGAGAGTACTGTGGTGAGAATAATCCAAGCTATGTGTTTAAAGAGAACAAAGGAAAGAGAACATGGAAAGGTCAATCAAAAGGAAAGAAATTAATGGCTTCACTTGTTCCTCTGTTGCTATTGTTGGTTGCTCAGATCAAGTCGGAACACAGAGAGTCTATATCAGAAATTCACTCTTTATAGCAGGAGTCTCCAATCTTGGTCCCTTTAAGACTTGTAGACTTCAACTCCCAGAGTTCCTCAGCCAGGGACTCTGGGAGTTGAAGTCCACAAGTCTTAAAGGGACCAAGGTTGGAGACCCCTGCTTTATAGAATGGTTAGGGAATCTGATATCCCTATACCAGGGGTGTACAACCTTGGCAACTTTAAGACTGGTGGACTTCAACTCCTAGAATTCCCCAGACCCAATCCTTCACGAAAACACCCCAAAATTCCAAGATTGCTGGTTAGGTTGTGCAGCTAAGAAAATTAAAAATCCCAGAAGGTGGCAATGTCTGATCACTTCCAAACTGAGAAAAACAGAGTTGGAAGGGACCCTGGAAGCCCCCTGCTCAAGCAGGAGACCCTATACCATTTCAGACAAATGGCTGTCCAATCTCTTCTTAAAAATCTCCAGTGATGAAGCCCCCATGACTTCTGGAGATATGCCATTCCACTGATTAGTTGTTCCCGCTGACTGGAAATTTCTTCTTAATTCTAGGTTGGATCTCTCTTTGATAAGCTTCCACCCATTACTTCTTGATGCTTTAGAGTGTAAGTCAACCCCCTATTCTCTGTGACAACTCCTCAAGTACTGGAAGACTGTTATCATATCACCTCTACTACTTCTCTTCATTAGATTAAACATTCCCAGTTCCCTCCATCGTTCATCATATGATTTAGCTTCCACTCCCCTTATCATCTCTGCACTCTCTCCAGAGCAGTGGTTCTCAACATTTGTAGTCCTGCGACCCCTTTAATACAATTCCCCACGATGTGGTGACCCCTTTATTACAATTCCCCACGATGTGGCGACCCCACCCATAAAATTATTTTCGTTTTGAATTTATCGCGCCTGAAGCCGTATTGGCTAGCGATCTGAACTGCTTGCGATTGCCTTGAGGACGGAGGCATTAAAGCGGAGATTCCTCCCCTATTAAGTTTATCGCGCCTGAAGCCAGATTAGGCTAGCGATTGGGAGTGATTGCAGCTGGCTTGAGCGGGAGACATCAGAGCAAAGATTTCTCTCTTTTTTAATTCATCGCTCTTGAAGCCGAATTCGGCTAGCGATTTGAAGAGCCTGCAGCTGGCTTGTGGAGTCAACCATTGGAGCACGATTCTTTGACTCGCAAGTATACTTCCCATATTTCCGATGGTCTTAGGCGACCCCTGGCAAATTGTCATTCAACCCCCAACGGGGTCCCGACCCACAGGTTGAGAACCGCTGCTCTAGAGACTCAACATCTTTTTTGTGTTGTGATGACCAAAACTGGACACAGTATTCCAGGTGTGGTCTCACCAGTACTAACAGTAGCAGTTACTAACATTTATACAGTACAGTAACATTTATACAATACAGTAGCGGTACTAACATTTCATATATAGTAGCAGTACTAACATTTCACATGATCTTGATGCTGTTGCCCAGGAGACAACAAAGATACATCCACGAAGTCATCTTTGTCAAGATGACTTTGTGGTCAAATTAATCTTAGGGGTATTCTTTTTAGTTATGCTTCAGATGCCTAACCTATGGGGAAGTATAGGACAGGGGTCTGCAATCTGTGGGATGTGGCCCACTAGTGGTCCATGATGGGTTTCCAACCGAGCCATGGAAATGGCTGCAAGCATGCACTTGCATCCTCACTTGGATGAGCAGTGGGTAAGCACATGGGCACATGCTCTATTTAAGCGGCAGGTGTGCATGCACGCTGCCCGGGCAAATGGAGCTATGCACGTGGATGCACATTTGCTGGTTACTTGTGTGTGCATGTGCACAGCTCCATTTGCATGAACACATGCACAGCTCTCCCCCCCACCCCCGCACCATTACACAAAGCCAGAAATGTTGGGGAACTCTGGTATAAGAAAGAAAAAAAAAACTCCTGATGCATTTTAATAAATTCATTGGTCCTTTGTAATGGTGAGGCATGAGCAAAGGTGAATGTAGCCTGGATGTGTTGGTGAGAACTCACCAGTGTGTAATGTGACAAATGAATGCCAGCCCATCTTAAATTTAAAATTTACAAAACAACCACCCACCAGGTTGCACTGTATGGCACTGAATGCTGGGCAGCAACAACAGGGACCGAAAGCTATCTCCATGCCATGGAAATGCAAATTCTCTGTTGGATATTGGGTCTTGACCATATTACAAATGACACCATTCGACAAAATTTTGGTGTGGCACCAATTATAGAGAAGATGAGAGAAGGTCAACTCCACTGGTATGGACACGTCCAGAGATCAGCACCTTCCACTGTGGTCAAGACTGCCTACCAACTAGAATCAATGGCCAGCAACCTCACAGGCATCCAAAACAGAGATGACAAGATACCATCAACAAAGATATGCAAGCTGCGGGCCTGCGCCCTGGAGTTGCAGCTGACCATGCAAAGTGGTATTTAATGATCTGAAAAATGAACCCTGCACTTGTGGGAATAGGCTAGGAGGAGGAGGAGGAGGAGGAGGAGGAGGAGGAGGAGGAGGAGGAAGAGGAGGAAGAATCCTTTGCACCAAAGAGAAGAGGTTGCATTAAGAGGCAACTAACAATCAACCACTAGCTCAGTATTCCTCAATCTTGACAATCTTGGCAAGTTTAAAGTATCTGGACTAGTATGGCTGGGAAATTATGTGAATTGAAGTCCAGATATCTTAAAGGTGCCAAGGTTGAGAAACACTGGACTGTATTATAATTCCAAACAGGATCTATTGTATTTAAATCTGGACTATGTAGGGAAATTATCAGGCTAAAAGTACAGTCTCCAGCAGTGTAGCAATATATAGAATTTATAGAAATTGAGCACACTCAGAATATGAAAATGAGAACCCGCAATTATCTGAAATTAGGTTTGTTGCTCAGTGATACAGCAAATGCTTTTCATGCAGATGGTCTTAGTTCCTTCTTTTCAGATGCATTTTCTATGGATTGTTTGAAAACCAAAATCAGGAAAAGCTGAAGGTTAGCAGATTTCTGCTCCTTAGAGAAGTCCTCCTTTGATCCCAACATAATCCATGATGGGTTTCTGTTCTATTCAAAAATACAATTGTATATCTTACCTCCTCAGACTGCATTAAAACCATTGACCGCCTATAATTCTCTTCATCCTTCCTTTCACCTGATTCAACCTCTTCAAATGTGCTGAAAAGGTTCCTTTAGGGCATTGACAGTTCTAATATCTAGCTGGATCGAAATCAAATAACAGAGCCATGAAAATGTTGGAAGCAAATGTGCAAGAACATAAAAAGGAATTGCCTTCCATATGTCAATAAAGGACAATACAATTATATTGGTTAGGGAATGTTTTCTTTCACCCCCTCAGGGTCAAGCTACACATTATCTTTGGTGTTATGTACTCATTTTTAAACATTAAAAAGCAGATGCAAGAGTGCTCCAATCAGGAATAAAACATAGATGGGTCGTGTAATCTTTGTGGTAAAAAGTTTGCACTGACATTTTTGAATGAACTTCTACAGAAATGAAGTTTCAACAGGCGTCCTTATTGCCAAGTTGTGGGTAAAAACTGGAAGTTTTAAAGAAAACATTGGGCAACCATTTATCTGAAATGGTATAGGGTTTCCTGCCTGAGCAGGGGATTGGACTAGAAGGCCTCCAATTCTGTTATTCTGTAAATGGAAGGCTGAGTCAGAGGCTTGAGTTGGTGAGAATCAAACTCTTGGCAGTGAGCAGAGTTAGCCTGCAATACAACATTCTAATCACCGCACCACCAGTGGTTAGAATCAGTGGTGGAATTCAATTTTTTTACTATCAATTCTGTGGGAGTGGCTTGGTGGGCATGGCAGGGGAAGGATACTGTAAAATCCCCATTCCATCCCCACTCCTGGGGGAAGGATACTGCAAAATCCCCATTCCCACCCCACTCTGGGGTCAGCCAGAGGTGGTATTTGCCAGTTCTCCGAACTGCTCAAAATTTCCACTACCAGTTCTCCAGAACCTGTCAGAACCTGCTGAATAGCACCCCTGGTTAGAGTGTAGTATTGCAGGCTAACTCACTGTTTATTGTCATAGTTTGATTCCAATCAGCTCAAACCTTCCATCCTCCTGACGTCAGTAAAATGAGGACCCAGATTGTTGGGGGCAATATGCTGTCTCTACACTGCTTAGAGTGGGCTGTAAAACACTATGAACTGGAGTCTAAGTACTGCTATTGCTAAATTAATTCAATTTATTGTTAAGCTACATTGACAGAATCCTGCAGATATGAAAGTATAGAAGTACAATTCTGGCCTATGTCCTTTACAGCCCAAGAACAAGGGAAGACTTATTCTGAGCCTCCCATCTCAGCTAATATCCTGCTGAGGCTAATCCAACAGTTGGATCAGCCCCAGCAGGATAGTAGCTGAGATGGGAGCATTTCTCCGCTCAATCTCTGAACCTCTTTCCCACATATTACAAAAAATGTCTCTTGACTACTTGTCTCTTTGATCTTCCTCAATCATCTTATCAATTGGTTCACTTCCCTCTCATCTCTTTCTCATCCATTCCTTTTCCGAAGGTGGAATTCCCACTGTTTTTTTCACATCGGGTCTCTCTTTGAAGCCAGCAAAATTCTCAGCGTATTCTTCTCGTAATTGGGCAAGGTCCAATTATGAAACTGGGATCAATGTGATTTCTTAAGTAGGTTTATGTGGCTGGATTCAACTCATCTTGTAAAAATCAAAACTAGTCACACTCCATTTTTGCCTCAAGTGGGTGTGTGAACACAAGCAGTTTTTCCAGTGGTAAATGAACTTTGTCTCTAGGATATAGCTATGCTCTGGTTTAAAAGGAATTATGGGCTTTAATAAATTATTACTATTTGGACTTTTTTCTTTTCTGTAGTCAAGTAACAGAGCAGCTGGTTTATCTTGGCTTGAAGTTTTATTTTAAAGAAAACTATGTAGAGTCAGAACTGGCTAGTATTTGAAGAGGAAACCTGTGGGAAATATCTAGGCTGTAGTTTAGGTTGGAAATCAAACTACTTTTGTTCCACTACCAAGGAAATTGTATCGATGTGAAGGAAACAATGGGCTTTTCATTTTGTTACCTACCTTGAGTCTATATAGAAACGTAGAGGTGAAAGAATTTTAAGAAATAATAGCATGTAGGAACACTTGAGAAGTCTTAGAATTTCACCCCTCTGCAGTTTCTAGGAAGGACCTCCTTGCTTTGATGATGCCCCACAGATTGCTAAAAGAGAACTATTTTGTGGGGATCAAAGTGAGAACAAAGGATCCCAAAATCTTTCATTTCCATTCCGATTTAGCTTCAGACTGTGGAAAGGAGGAACGAAGGATGATCACCATCAATATGTTGGAAAGTGCAGCCAATACGAGTCATTTCAATTAGCACTAATGGTCATCACCTCTGTAACTTTTTGAAAGAATGATGGAATAATAGACTCGAGCCTGCATTCAACAAAATCTCTTTAACTTTTGATAAAACTGCAGACTGTCTACCTCCAGATTATCCCGTTTCTCTGACAACTCATTTTTTTTCTTTGTTGTGCTTTTCCTTTCCTTTCCTTTCCTTCCTTCCTTCCTTCCTTCCTTCCTTCCTTCCTTCCTTCCTTCCTTCCTTCCTTCCTTCCTTCCTTCCTTCCCTCCTCCCTCCCTCCCTCCCTCCCTTCCTCTTTCTTTCTTTTCTTCCCCTCCTCCTCCCTCCCTTTTCCTTCCTTCCTTCCTTCCTCCTCCTCCCTCCCTCCCTCCCTCCCTCTTTCTTTCTTTTCTTCCTCCCTCCCTCTTCCTTCCTTCCTTCCTTCCTTCCTTCCTTCCTTCCTTCCTTCCTTCCTTCCTTCCTTCCTTGTTACAATGTATCTAGAGAGATATTGTAAATGCAGCCAATTTATACATTAGTTCTTTGTTTCTTCTTATTCTAGCTTATTATTTACTGTGTACAGAGATATTTTCTTTCAAGCTTCCTTTTAAAAACAGTAATAATATTTAGCAATATGCTATGATAGTAGGTTGCAGATATGATCCCAATAAATATCTAATAAGCATTAGCAACTTTATAGTATCTAGAATATTTTTCCCACGCTCCTAAATGTTTCTGAAGCAATGAACACTAGCAAAGTGCCTCATAATAACATTTCAGGAGAGAGAAATAGAGGAATAGAGATGGAACTGTAGAAACCTTAAGATGAGAATTGTGTTAGAAAAGGATAAGCTGACTTATGGCTTGTCATGTGTTGTTGAGCTACTATTTGTATCAGTTCAAGACGGTGCGAGTTGTAGTTCAACAACATCCGGTATTGCCACATCCCCATTTCTGTGCTAGAGAATTTATTAAGACAAATGATGATTCACGGGCTCAAAGCAGTGACCATTTCAGCCACATTTAGACTTTAATTTTGAAATGTAATTGAATTATGAACGTCTTACCAGTTGTATGACTGTAGCATACAATCACATTGCATCCTAAATTAAAATATACTATACCACTGTCCCCCAACCTTTAATATTACCAGCTTTGGGGATGTTCAAGAAATGCTGTGAAACTGAGTGTGCTTTAACGATTAAATCAAGATTTGAAATGCTATCCAGAAGAGCATCTATTATATAGCTACAAAAGGATTACATAGCTGCATGAACAATTCTCCTGCAGGATCTTAATAACAGCTTATTTATTGTAGTAATGGGCCTCATATGCAAGGGAGCATTTAAAGTTTACATGGAAAAATTCTCTGGATCAAATGTGATTAATGGGTTTTGCTGGGCTCATCAACCTCGTCAAGTCCACCCAGAAGCAGAGGAGATAAAAAATTGTCTGCTTGGAACTATCTTCAGAAAGCAGCCTGCGCCATGTGACTCGCTGTGAATTGATAAATAAGCTTTCAAAATGATTTGGAAGAAGCATTTCGGAGCTCATGGGAGTGGAGCCTCTCTCTTTAATCCAAAATTATTATTTTTTTAGGTTTCCTTGTGAGTTTCAAAAACAAAACAAAGCAACAAAAGAAGCAGCTGTTTTAGGCAATCGACTTATTGCGGTTTATGCAACTTTTTAAGCAGCCAAAGGTTGCTAGAAGTTTATATACAAGTGTCTATAGCCCAGTTTGATGTAATATAAGAATTTGCAGTGGGTCTGAGTTTCTCAACCCTAACATCCTTTATTATCAGGGGTCTCCAACCTTGGTCCCTTTAAGACTTGTGGACTTCCAGAGTCCCTCAGCCAGCAAAGCTGGCTGAGGAACTCTGGGAGTTGAAGTCCACAAGTCTTAAAGGAACCAAGGTTGGAGACCCCTGCTTTATATGTATGGACTGCACCACAATTCTCAACAGAGACCAGGCTGAGTAGTGATGTCATGCTCAGCACCGTCAGAGCCTGAATCTACAGAGGAATACAAGCTAGAGCTGGAGCTGATGCGGGGGCAGCTTCATGGGCTTTGGAGGAATGTAGGGAAGAGCAGGCCGAGTCAGTCCAGGGCCCCTCAAGATTGGAATAGCTTATTAGCAGGGAGGATGACTGAGAGAGGGCAAGCAGTAGACATGAAAAGCAACAGAGTTCAGATGACCATCAAAGACCGCCCCTTCCTGAACCCCGAGCATGGAAAAAAGGGAACAGCACAGACTGACCCAACAACTCAGGAGGAGAGTGCTCCACCCCCTTCACAAGGCACACCTGGGGACTGAGATTTAAGGAGACACTGTGGGGAGGGGCTTTTTTTGGGAACAAATGCTGAATTGGTAGAGTTTGGTGTTGCCGGTACAGACCTTTGGACTTTGCAGGACTGCTTGCTTCTTCCTTACTTGTGAAATCAGTATCTTGTTCCTGACTTCGTGGACTTGTTGTTTGTTCCTTGTTTCATGGACTCCTTTTCCTGTTCCTTTGTTTTGCTGCTGCTGTGTGTATGTGTGTATGTATGTGTGTGTGTGTGTGTGTGTGTGTGTGTGTGTGTGTGTGTATATATGTGTGTGTGTGTTACTCTGGGACTTGCCAAGAATGTGGGAGAGTTTGAGGGGAAGTTTGAGGATAATTAGAACTGCAGAAAAAATAATTGCTACCAACCTGCCTTCCATTGAGGACCTGTATATTGCACGAATCAAGAAGAGGGCCGTGAAAATATTTACAGATTCCTCGCATCCTGGACATAAACTGTTTCAACTCCTACCCTCAAAACGACGCTATAGAGCACTGCACACCAGAACAACTAGACACAAGGACAGTTTTTTCCCAAAGGCCATCACTCTGCTAAACAAATAATTCCCTCAACACTGTCAAACTATTTACTTAATCTGCACCACTATTAATCTTCTCATCGTTCCCATCACCAATCTCTTTCCACTTATGACTGTATGACGGTAACTTTGTTGCTGGTAATTCTTATGATTTATATTAATATATTTGACCATCATTTGTGTTGTAAATGTTGTACCTTGATGAAGGTATCTTTTCTTTTATGTACACTGAGAGCCTATGCACCAAGACAAATTCCTTGTGTGTCCAATCACACTTGGCCAATAAAAAATTCTATTCTATTCTATTCTAAACTAAAAAGGGATGCAAAGGTTACAGATGTTTTGTCAATTCAGTCTAAGTAACTGTAAAACTTTGCAGATTCTTTACTACCTCCTTTTAAGAAATGCCTTAAAAAGAGCACAATTTCCCATGTATTTAATTATAAAACAGAGAACAAGGTTTACCACCTTAACTTCTCCAGTTCCACAGTGGTAGAGATGTTGCTGCAATAGAGCATTACTGATTTCATCATTGATGATGTTGTAAAGTCAACAAGATATAAATATCATATATTAATGATGCTGTAATATGATATGATATAAAAGAGATATAGACATAATAATACGCAAAGCTATTTTTTTAAACAAGCCTTGAGTACAAATGACTATAAATTGAAATCCTGTCTATTAGAAAAATTTCATTTCCAAAGATGTTTTAGTATGACACAGTAGATAACATAACATAGCATAATAACAGAGTTGGAAGGGACCTTGGAAGTCTTCTAGTCCAACCCCCTGCCGAGGCAGGAAACCCTACACCATTTCAGACAAATGGCTAGCCAACATTTTCTTAAAAATTTCCAGTATTGGTGCATTCACAACTTCTGGAGGCAAGTTGTTCCACTTATTGATTGTTCTAACTGTCAGGAAATTTCTCTTTAGTTCTAAGTTGCTTCTCTCCTTGATTAGTTTCCACCCATTGCTTCTTGTTCTACCTCAGGTGCTTTGGAGAATAGCTTGACTCCCTCTTCTTTGTGGCAGCCCCTGAGATATTGGAACACTGCTATCATGTCTGCCCTAGTCCTTCTTTTCATTAAACTAGACATACCGAGTTCCTGCAACTGTTCTTCATATGTTTTATCCTTGAGTCCCCTAATCATCTTTGTTGCTCTTCTCTGCACTCTTTCTAGAGTCTCAACATCTTTTTTACATCGTGGCGACCAAAATTGAATGCAATATTCCAAGTGTGGCCTTACCAAGGCATTATGAAGTGGTACCAAGGCATTCTAAAGTGGTATTTATAATGGAGACTTTCCCACGTCAGCTTGGTCTTTGGGATCAAAAAGGGGCATGCCACCCTATATGAAAACAAACCTAAAGCAGAAGGGAAATGGAGATCCTCAAACTTCAGGCTTCCACGAAACCTGGGCTTGTTTTCAAGCAGAATATCAAGAATATTCTGAAAGAAGAGAAGATAGGAATTGAGACTCAACTGCCTTCAGTTGCCCAAACTCTCTATAGGAGCATATTTGAACATTGTACAGGAGCTGAGAAGCATGTTTACTTCACAGACCTTTCAGGCTAGGAGGACATAATAATCCCTTGTCAGACTTCAAACTAGGCTTGGCTGTAAATCTCCTCTCTGCAGACACTTAATCTCTTTTTTAAAAATTGGTTTACTTGGCAGAAGACTCTCAGATATAAGTCAGCTAGATGACCTGCATTATTGCGAACTAGAATGAAAGCGACAGACGCAAGGGTATATGTGTGTGTAATTTCAGGTTTTTTCCTCCCATGCGAGTGAATGGATACTTGCTTGTCCTTCTAGAAGCCTTGGGGGGGCTCCAGTATTGACTTAATGGTACTCTTTGGCCTGGGAACTGCTGGTTTCTGCCTGACCAGTTTCATTACCTTTACACTCCTTCATTGCAGGAAAAAATTGTGAGGGCCACACACTTCTGTAGGCAGAGTTGGATGAAACTATTTTGACTGTGGTTCCTCTGTGTTCATTCTTTGATGGCTACTCCTGAATATATAAAGCGGTATATTTATTCAGTTATAAAAATATTGGGTTTTCATCTAATTTGCCAGCTTTTAAGATTTCCTTCATATTTTTGCAATACGGACAACTTTGTTTCTGGATGGTTTATATATTTAGTCTTGCACTAGATTATAAATGCACTTAGCACTCTTCTCATAGTCAACAATGTTATGAAGAGGTAGCTGCATTTTCTACCTGCATTGAAAGGAGCACTTGGGCAGTATGAAATGGTGATAATCTGGACTGGTAAAGGTGATGAACTGAGATTCAGAAGTGTTGATTAATTATAGCAATATAATTTTGTATTATAGCAATTACTATTTTGTATGGGAAGCCACCTGGATTATGGTTTGTTTGTTTTTTGTTTACATTTATATCCCGCCCTTCTCCAAAGACTCAGGGCGGCTTACAGTGTATAAGGCAATAGTCTCATTCTATTTGTATATTTTTTACAAAGTCAACTTATTGCCCCCCCAACAATCTGGGTCCTCATTTTACCTACCTTATAAAGGATGGAAGGCTGAGTCAACCTTGGGCCGGGCTTGAACCTGCAGTAATTGCAGGCTGCTGTGTTCTAATAACAGGCTTCTTAACAGCCTGAGCTATTCCGGCCCTATTTCGATGAAGTCTCATTCATCATCTTCAGGCTTCAGCTTCGTGCTTCTGGGAGCAATGTGTGATTGCAGCTGTTTCTTCCTTTTTAACTGCTAGTGGGGGTTTGAACTGATTGGGTGGGAGCTTGGCTGTGATCTGATTGGATGGGGGGGGGGGTTGTGCTCTGATTGGATGGGGGGGTGTCCTGTTTGGGTGGGGGCTTGGTTGTGCTAACAGCCTGAGCTATTATGGTGGATCTTATGAGATCTCGACATTATAAGATGGGCATTCAGACATGGTAGCCATCTTCCAATATTTGACCGGCTGCCACAAATAAGAGGTCAACCTATTTTCCAAAGCACCAGAAGGCAAGACAAGAAACAATGGAGGGAAACTAATCAAGGAGAGAACCATCCTTGAATTAAGGAGAAATTTCATTATGGTTAGAACAATTAATCAGTGGAACAGCTTGCCTTCAGAAGTGGTGGCTACTCCATCACTGGAGGCTTTAAAGAAGAGACTGGACAGCCACTTCTCTGGAATGATATAGGATCTCCTATTTGAGCAGGGAATTGGACTAGAAGACCTCCAAGGTCCCTTCCAACTCTGATATTCTATACAATTCCATAGTGTTCTCTCTGAGTGGTTTAAAAGGTCAGCAACTTGCCCCCAACCATTTGGGTCCTCATTTTACTGACCTTAGAAGGATGGAAGGCTTGAGCCCATCAGGATCAAACTCCAGGGTGTGGGCAGAGTTAGCCTGCAATATTGCATTCTAACCACTGGGTCACTATGGCTCCTAGTATATTACAGTTATTTTTATCTAATTTTTAAAAATGTTGTATGAAAAAAACTATACCTGGCTCTTAGAATCAGATGCAGTAGTGGGATTCAGCTGGTTCACTCAGGATCGGGTGAATCAGTGGCGGCGACTGTGGGAGGCTCCTTCCACCCACCCAGACGTAATCCACGAGCACTGTGCACTGCACATACACTCAAATTTGCAAACAGGTAGGGAAGGTAATATAGGGACATGGTGACTTAGTGGGTAAGACGCTGAGCTTGTCGATTGAAAGGTCGGCAGTTCAGTGGTTTGAATCCCTAGTGCTGCCCTATAATGGGGTGAGCTCCCGTTACTTGTCCCAGTTCTGCCAACCTAGTAGTTCGGAAGCACGTAAAAATGCAAGTAGAAAAATAGGAACCACCTTTGGTGGGAAGGTAACAATTTTCCATGCGCCTTTGGCGTTGAGTCATGCTGGCCACATGACCACGGAGATGTTTTCAGACAGCGCTGGCTCTTCGGCTTTGAAACAGAGATGAGCACCACCCCCTAGAGTCAGGAACGACTAGCACATATGTGTGAGGGGAACCTTTACCTTTATCTTTAAGGAAGGTAAGTGAATCCCACCACTGATCAGATGCATCCATCCATCACTATAGAGCTATCATTGGGGCTGAAATTACTGTTTTGTTGCTAGCAGATTCTAACAACTTTTATAAAACAAGAATTTGTGCGATATGCAGTAGCAGTAAAAACCAGAAAGCAAAACATTGAAAAATGGGCAATAAAGTAGGTGGGAGATTGTGTTGATTCTGTGTAAACTCTGTGTTAATCGATGGGTGATATTGAAACAAACTATTTTTGCATTATTGGATACAATAATACAAGATTATGTGTGATTAGTTTTATGGAAGAAAGGTGGGTACGAATTGCTAAACCATAAAGTTTTAATCAAGTATCATCTAATGAGTTAATATACAAATGAAAAAGATGCTTTTTCACCAATTTCTGCATGTGAAATGCCTCTGATTCATGTGAGCCAAAAGAGTTTTCATATAGTTGTCAAATAAGTTTTCATCAATTATTTACTATATGTCAATAGTAAATAATTTAAATTTCTTTCAGAGTCCATCTTTGCAAATCTTATTGAAATCTGATTTAAAATCTACATATATTGAAAAAAAGGGATCCCATAGGAAGGAGAATATTTTTCAGCAACATGTTGTAAAAGTATTCCATAATTCAAGCAAAATAATTCCACTTAAGAAAGTGCTTGGTCTGACTATTTTAACATTACAATTTTGCTCTGAAATTTTATCTTCACATTTGGTATAAATGTTAGTGTTAAAATTTGACACTAAAGTTTGAATAATTAAATGAAATCTATATGAACTAGTAAATTGTAGAATAAGACCATGAAACAGTGAATAGTATTGCATGTTTGTCCTCAGATACTGTTTGTTTATTTATTTATTTATTTATTTATTTATTTATTTATTTATTTATTTATTTATTTATTTATTTATTTATTTGTCACAATAGTATAAGCATAAGCATGAAAATAACTATATAATATATAAGCATATATATGAGCATAAGTATGTGATAACTATATTTCTGCTCTTATGCACGCCCCTTATAGACCTCTTAGGAATGGGGTGAGGTCAATAGTAGACAGTTTTTGGTTAAAGCTTTGGGGATTTTGAGAAGAGACCACAGAGTCAGGTAGTGTGTTCCAGGTATTAATAACTCTGTTACAGAAGTCATATTTTCTGCAATCAAGATTGAAACGGTTAACATTGAGTTTAAATTTATTGTTTGCTCTTGTATTGTTATGATTGAAGCCGAAGTAGTCTTCAACAGGAAGGACATTGCAATAGATGATTCTATGAGTTAAACACAGCTTTGCTGGCTGGGGAATTCTGAGAGTTGAAGTCCTCCAGGCTTAAAGTTGCAAAGGTTGGTGACCCCTGCTCCAGAGAATTTAGGTCTTTGCATAATGTCTTCAAAGCATGATGATTAAGTCTGGCCATTTGTACCTTAATAAGAACTCTGGTTTTATGAATTAAAAAAACAACAACAAATATTTACATAAAGTTCTCCCCATGAATACGAGAAAATTTTCATTATTGTGTTTTCAGGTAACATCTTTTAGTTTTTATTTGGGACAAATTTACAAGATGTTATTTTTCATCCTGTGCTTAATATCCTCAACTTCTGAAGAGGAATTTCTAGTTAAAAATCCCTTGAAATGGATATTGCTTTCCTTAAGCGTATTGCAAACGTATTGTTGCAGCTGAAATAGGGAGTATCTTCAGCTGAAGGAAAAGGTTAAGATTTGTAATATGGATTTTTTTTTCTCACCACTTCAACCAAAAACTGTTTACTATTGACCTCACCCCATTCCTAAGAGGACTATAAGGGGTGTGCATAAGAGCACAAAAGTGCCTACCATTCCTGTCCTATTGTTCCCTTTCATTATATCAAATATGAATAATAAATAAATAAATTAATATAGTTGTTGCATACTTTTGCTTATATATATGTTTATATGATGTGTTGTTGTTTTATGTCAATGTTTGCGTATACTGTTTGTGACAAAATAAAGTAAAATAAAAAATAAAAATTGTTCAATTCTGACTCATTCTGATCCTTCGAGATAGGTTGGTCTCCGCTGGGGCGTTTGGGGATTTTAATTTCAGTCAATAATCTAGAATGAGCAAAGGCTGAGGACATATGTTGGATAGGCATCCTCAAAAAGGAGGTGGAGGTTTTTGCTTCTTGTATGGATGGGATTTGGATAAGAAACTCTTCTACAAACGATGTGACAAATATCATATGATAGGCATACTGTGGGAATGCCTTATCTGTAGACAGTCTAAACATCATGTTATCTGAAGGAAAATATAACCTCCCAAGAGCAGAGTGAATGTGTTTATGTAAATTAAACAGAAGAGAAACCAGTGTGCCAGATAGTATTACTCATCCTATACGATACTTCACAATGATATAGTAAAACTGCTCAATGCGACAAACCCAGCTAGGTCAATGACAGAATATGTGAATTTGCTATCTGGTCATCAGTTTCCATATGTAGCGGAGACGGTTGTAATTGTGTTCTGTCACCATTTATAGATGAGGAGAGTTGTTGAAAAATGTAAAAAATCTAATCCTGAATTATCTTGTTTTTTTTTTTTCCTGGTTATACAGTATTCACTATTTCTCTCTTAAAGCCCTACTCCTTTCTTCTTTTTTCTTCTCTGCTTGAATGTGGCTTTTATTTTAAAATTGATCTGTGAAATTGAATAATATCTAGGCTTTCGGTGTACTGAAACAAAAACCACTCACGTGTATAAAAATAATTCTTGGTTGCAATTATTGCAAATGCTCTTGGCCCTAGGCAAAATAAATTTAGCCTGACCAGTTATATAATATTGTTCTCCAGCTGGCATATATACAAATGTTACAACTTTGTTATTTTCAATAGCTAAATGCACTGAGACCATGCCATACAATCTTAAGGCGTTTCAAGAAGGCATAAAATTAATAAAACATTATGCAGTATTTATAGCACGATGTTCGTGGTGGGAAAAAATCTGTAAGATTTCTATAGTTGACAGTAAAATATAAAGCAACATTTTGGTCTCCCATTATAGCCAGAATATTTTAAAAATGTACAATTCTGTAATTCAGTGCAACATGTGCAGGTAAGGATAAGAAGTGCTGTTTCTTTAACACTTCATCATTTTCTGACATTTTAATTTCCAAGTGAATATGATTAACAACCCCAGAGAAATAATTTATCATCAATACTAATTCTGAATAGTAGAGAGTTTCAAAAAACTTAACTTTTTTTTAAAAAAAATCAGATGGCACTAATATTGATATCCTGGTGAAACTTTTGCTTTGCTTTGATAAATTAACATTGTATCCCATTAATAGTAAATTAATTTTTCATTGTACAAGGGAAGCCCTTGGTTTCAAGGGAAAAAAGTATCCTACTGCCAAAAAGGTAATCTTATTATTGCAAGCTGATTTGAGGACATAGATGATAGAGATGATAGAGATTATAGATAGATAGATAGATAGATAGATAGATAGATAGATAGATAGATAGATAGATAGATAGATAGATAGATGATAGATGGATGGATGGATGGATGGATGGATGGATGGATGGATGGATAGATGATAGATAGATAGATAGATAGATAGATAGATAGATAGATAAAGAGAGAGACACAGAGACACAGAGACAGAGACAAAGAGAGAGAGAGACAGAAAGAGAGAGAGAGAGAGAGAGAGGGAAGGAGGGAGGGAGGGAGAGATGGTAGATAGATAAAGCAGGGGTCCCCAACTCTGGGCCACAGACTGCTTACCGGCCTGTGACCCATTAGAAATTTGTGAGTGAAGCTTCATCTGCGCATGCGCAGGATCTAGGTAGTGCGTGAAACCACAATCCCTAATCCATGGCAAAATGTTTTTCAACATTTGGATCCCTGGTACCCAAAAGGTTGGAGGCCATTGAGATTGATGATAGATAGTTAGCATTGCTTCCTGGCAACTTCCTGGTCAAGGGTCTGTAATTTTTGGGGTACAATTTCATAAATGATTTGCCTTCTTCCTAAAACTGAGAGAGAGTGACTGGCTCAGGGGCATCTGGTTGTGTGCACTTTGTGTCTAAGGCAGGACTAGAACTCCTGGTCTCCCAGTTTCTAGTCTGATGCCTTAGCTACTACCCAAAACTGATTTTCTTATTGATACTTACCACTATAAAATCTTGCAATGAAATGCTTACAGTGTAAATGTTTAATAACATTCATTTATTTATTTTGTTGTTCGTAAGATTTGTAAGGCCACCAACTCAAAATAATGTGACTCTGCAATACCAGTATCAGTAATTATATAACTTTGAGAGTAAATGAAAAAATGAAAATACGAAGCTGAATGGAAGAAAAACAAAATTCAAGGAAGTAAGGAGCAGAGATGTGGTAAATGCCAGACATAACAACCAGAAATAAGTTAAAATGCCTCAAAGAATGCATTTCTAAGAAAATACCTGGTGGAGTTATCTAGGTTCTTTATCCTTTGGATAAAATCCAAGCTGAAGTATTTGGAATTTTCGCGCAATACGTTCTACTATTTGTATGTAAACTTAGAGACACATGAAATCTACTATCATCTGATTTCAAGTCCACAAAATTTGCTCAGAGTTGGTGAAGCCAAAAGACGAGGATATGGTTTGCATTTGGGGTGCAGGGGTAATGTGATTTTAAAGGGCCAAATGGGAGACAAACTTTGAAGCTACCCATTTCAATCTTTAAGACTCTGAAAAAATGATTTTAAATGGGTCCAGATTTGACGTTTGGGTTTCAATATGCTATCAGAATTTGTTATGAACACTAAAGACGCTACTGGATCCCCAGGCATATATTTTGTTTGATTTTGTAATAGTACATAGTATTTGCAAAGCTTGCTGATCTGATATTTGGATTGTCCGGTCAGAAAGGCTAAAACTGAGAAGTACCTGGCTCTTATTTTTCTACATCAAGCCATGAAATGAAAATTGGAATCCCATCATAGCAAAGATTTAATGCATAAAGAATTGTAAGCACTGCAAAATGCAGGGAAATCAAGTCCTGGCACTCATCAGGAGCTGTTCTGACCTTGAATATAACAATCCTGCCAATTGTTTGATTTTTTTAAGAGGCAGCCCTTGAGCTTCTTTCAATGAAAAAAAAATGTCCTCTAATTTTATAAACAATTGCATTTCTTATAAAAACACAATATTATCTTCCTCCCTAACAAAGAGAGAACAATGGTCTTTGTGATCTTTCAAATGGATGTTCTGCAGATAACATTCTATGGCATTTCCATAAAAGTGAAGAAGTCACTCAAACAAATTATGTACTTAGACAAAGAGATGTAAAGTGAAGTCACTCATAAACTTTCAATGAAGTACTTGTTTTTGTTTCTAATTCTATGGTATATAAGTTTCCTGTAAGAAAAAGAAATAAGAAGAAGAAGGAGGAGGAGGAGGAGGAGGAGGAGGAGGAGGAGGAGGAGGAGGAGGAGGAGGAGGAGGAGGAGGAGGAAATATGTACACATTTTAATTTTAATCAAAATTTCCTATAAGAAGTTCCTATAAACCTAGGCTGAACTATGCCTTCAATGCATTTAGCGGGAGAAATCTAATATACAGGTATATACACTGAGAGCATATGCACCAAGACAAATTCCTTGTGCGTCCAATCACACTTGGCCAATAAAAAAATCTATTCTATTCTATTCTATTCTATTCTATTCTATTCTATTCTATTCTATTCTATTCTATTCTAGACTAGACTAGACTAGACTAGACTAGACTAGACTAGACTAGACTAGACTAGCTGGTACTTAACTCAGCAATAGTGCCCATGAGAAGGATCTAGATGTCCTAGTGCAGAGGTCTTCAACCTTGACAACTTTAAGACTTGTGGACTTAAACATCAATAACATCAAAAACATCATTAAAAAAGGACAACAAAGAATGTTCTTTCTGCGCCAACTCAGTAAGCTCAAACTGCCCAAGGAGCTGCTGATCCAGTTCTACAGAGGAATTATTGAGTCTGTCATTTGCACCTCTATAACTGTCTGGTTCGGTTCTGCAACCCAACAAGAAAAACACAGACTTCAGAGGATAATTAGAACTGCAGAAAAAATAATTGCTACCAACTTGCCTTCCATTGAGGACCTGTATACTGCACGAATCAAGAAGAGAGCCGTGAAAATATTTGCAGATCCCTCGCATCCTGGACATAAACTGTTTCAACTCCTACCCTCAAAACGACGCTATAGAGCACTGCACACCAGAACAACTAGACACAAGAACAGTTTTTCCCCGAAGGCCATCACTCTGCTAAACAAATAATTCCCTCAACACTGTCAGACTATTTACTGAATCTGCACTACTATTAATCGTTTCATAGTTCCCATCACCAATCTCTTTCCACTTATGACTGTATGACTATAACTTGTTGCTGGCAATCCTTATGATTTATATTGATATATTGATCATCAATTGTGTTGTAAATGTTGTACCTTGATGAAGGTATCTTTTCTTTTATGTACACTGAGAGCATATGCACCAAGACAAATTCCTTGTGTGTCCAATCACACTTGGCCAATAAAATTCTATTCTATTCTATTCTATTCTATTCTATTCTATTCTATTCTATTCTATTCTATTCTATTCTATTCTATTCTATTCTATTCTATTCAACTCCTAGAGTTCCTCAGCCAGCAAAGCTGGCTAAGGAATTCTGGGAGTTGAAGTCCACAAGTCTTAAAGTTGCCAAGGTTGGAGACCCCTGTCCTAGTGGATCGATCACTCTTTAACTGTGAGCCACCAGTGTTTTGCAACTGCCAAAAAAAGGCAACTGAGTTCTAGAAGGGAAAGCATCAAGATCACCAGAAGTGATGGTACTGCTCTGTACTGCACTATTGTGACCACATTTTGGAATATTGTGTCCAGTTCTGCAAAAAAAAAGATTCTGATCAAGGTTCAAATACACATGTTGTTTCTGATAGGTCTTAATTTTATCTTATTCTTTATATTTTTTTTTCTTAATTTGACTTTTCTTATCTTTCTAAAATGTTATAAAGACTATTGTATATAACCGTGATGGCGAATCTATGGCATGCATGCCAGAGGTGGCACACAGAACCCTCTCTGGGGGCATGTGTGCCATTGCCAGCTGCTCTTCTGGTTTCTAAGTGCCGGCCATCTGTTGTTCATGGGCAACGGAGCACCAGAAAATGGCCTGAAAAACAGCCAAAAACCAGACCATTTTGGGGGGCATTTTCAGACCATTTTCAGGCCGTTTCTGGGTCTTTTGCGGGCCGTTTTCAGGCTGTTTTTCTAGTCTTTGGGTTTCCAGCACTCTGGTGTGGGCACATGCATGCGCATACATGTACATTCTGGTTTGGGCACTCGGTGCCAAAAAAGTTCACCATCACTGGTATTTAAGAAAGGAAAAGGCTAAATAGGAGAGAAAATGCATAACATAGGACCAGGTTACCTAAGGCAGGGGTCTGCAAACTTGGCTTTTTTAAGACTTGTGAACTTCGACTCCCAGAGTTCCTCAGCAGCTTTGATGATTTAGTCTGGCCATTTGTACCTTAATAATAAGTCTTAAAAGAGCCAAGTTTGCAGACCCCTGACCTAAGGGACTATCTTCTCCCAAGAACATCTATCCATCTTATATGCTCCCATAGGGAGGACATACTCCAATTCCTTCTTTTAAATCTTGTCATCTTATAGGACCGAGGAAGTGCTTCTTTTTTTGTGGTTGTTGCTGTTTTTTGGAATGTTCTTCCCCTGATAGAGGACAGGGCCCAACTCTTTAAACCTTTAGAAATGCTTCTGAAACCTGGGTCCCCTCCTAGCATTAGTGGGGAGTTGAATGGGACCCCACCCTTGTGCTTATTTCATTGTATACTTGGTTGCCATTCTATATTTTGTATTTATGCATTGTCTGCTTGTCGTAGACTGTTTCCCTTGTTTTTCCCTCTTTGTTTGGATTTATTTTGCATCTGTGTTGTACAGTATGCTGCCAGCCGAGGGAGTGGGAGTCACATTATTTGAGATGGGTGGCCTTCTAAATCTTGAAATAAAATAAGTATATGTGAGCGTGACAAAGAGGTCACTCAATTTATGTTTCACTCAAAAGAACTTTTGGATAAAGGGAGAAATAAGAAAACGGCTGGCTTGAGCAGAAAGACTGGAAAAGCCATCAATTCCTGTCTATCTCCTAATCCTAGGACCAAAAAATGGCCTGGAAATTGATATTTGGAGACCAAAAAAAAAATGACACTGGGCGTATACTTATCTGCCAAGAATTGCACCATCATAACGATCTGATTCAAGATCGAGATTCTGCCTGAAATAAAAGACTGATGAAAATATGTGCCTGGTCACTTCAGCCTGGAATAAAAGGCTCTCTGAACATGCTTAGAAGCTCCTTTTAGTAGTCAGATGCAAGAGGGAGCATTTTGATTGAATTTTCATAGAATCAAATTATTCCTTTGAAAGCTCTGCACAACCATAATTTTAAAATGTGAGCTAGGAGGGTACGTAGAATTTTAATGCACAGAAAGCATCCTGGGTGTTTTTAATTATTTTATTGCTTTCTTTTACAAGGATGGAATAAGAAACATCCTAGGGTATTTGGGAAAATTGCATCTCCTCTCCTGATTCACAATGGTCATGGATAATTTAGTCTGCAGCCTGATGAAGTCACTAATGGCTATGCTGTACAATGTGTATACAGTACAGAAAATGCTTAAATTCCTTTGTCTTGGAAGTGCCGTTACTATTTTCAGTTATGTATGAAGCATGGCTTTTCCGGAGGTCAGTTATATTTTGCTAAGATGAAGCTTTACTGTTTTGAGATGCATCTCTTTGGGTCAGAAAGTCCAGGAGAAAAGAAAGCAAAGGTATTTCCAATGACAATGAATTTGTAGGGAAGAATTCTTTCATTGTTTCCTTCTTCTTCCATAGGCTTCCTTTCTGATTCTCAGTTTTAACTCTATTCAAAACTGTCATTTTCATTTTCACACAGGTACCTGCTTCCTTTTGTCCCAGTCTTTGATTTACCTAGCAGGCCTCTTCAATCATCTAGAGCAGGGGTCTCCAACCTTGGTCCCTTTAAGACTTGTGGACTTCAACTCCCAGAGTCCCTCATCCAGCAAAGGAACTCTGGCAGTTGAAGTCCACAAGTCCACAAGACTTAAAGGGACCAAGGTTGGAAACCCCTGATCTAGAGCAAAGTCTCCCAACTCTTAAGATGCATGGACTTCAAATGACTGGCAAATTTTGGGAGTTGAAATCCATCCACACTTTGCTGAGGCTGAGAAAGATTGAGCTGAGCAGTGTTTCCAGATCTTGACTACTTTAAGATGCGTGGACTTCTAGAATTGCTGAGTCAGAATAGAATTTGGGGATTCTGTCCCCTCCTGGCCTCAGCCACGCGAGCTGGCTAAATGAGCCAGTAATTGAGTTCACGGCTGCTATCAGTCCTGGCAGGGAATCTGCAGCTGCCTGCCAAAGTCTCCCTTTTATCTTGGGGTTGCCAGGCAACCAGGAAGTCAGCAGTCCAGGCCGAATGTTCAGCTCAATTCTCCAAGAGTCAAAGAGTTCAGCTCAATTTTTGCTTGTCATGGAGCAGAAGAGCAGCCAGGGCTGCTTTTATACTTTGTGGGGTGTGGCTCCGTGACTCAGCACTTCCTAGGCCTGTCCCACCCCTGCTTCTGTTGTTCCCACCTCTCCTGCCTACGAAACCTAGGGTCCAGCCAGGCCTGATTGCCATCAGCCGGGTCTGGAGAAATGGCCTGGGGGGGGGAAGTGTCAGGGGACGGAGGCCTCATTATCTCCTCCACCTGGTCTGCCTCTGGCTCCTGGAGCTGAGCCAGGGAAGCCGGTGCTCCAGAGGTAAGTCCTGATGATCCTTCCCTCTCACTTTTCGAGTCACTTTTTGGCAGGGGGCCCGGCTTGGAGGGCGCAGACACAACAGGGGATTTGAAGTCCACCCATCCTAAAGCATGGTGGTTGGAGAATTCTGAGAATGGAAATCTACATGTTAAAGCAAGGGTCTCCAACTTCGGCAACTTTAAGACTCGTGGACTTCAACTTCTGGGAGTTGAAGTCCACAAGTCTTAAAGTTGCCAAGCTTGGAGACCCCTGTCTTAAAGCATGCTGGCTGGGGAATTCTGGGAGTTGAAGTCCATATGTCTTAAATTTGCCAAAATGGAGAAACACTGAGATAGAACATAGATGGGATGTGGCTCTGAATAAAACAGGCCATTTGCATTCTGATATTTTCTGGATACTGAGTCAAGCTATTAAACTTTTACTTTTAGGAGACTTTGGGGGAAAAGGAATTTCATGCAGGTAATAATGAAATGTTTTTCCCTGTCTTCAAATATATGCTAGCAAATGGGATTTGAAATCTTTAATTAAGTCAGTTCACAGACAAATGGACTTGATGAGTGTCAGGTGAGTGTGCTGTAACCCATAAAGAGGAAGAGGAATTAGAATGAATTTCCAATCATCCTGTTACGATCTTTTCAAGGTCAAGGCATAGAAGCAATTTGAAAAATTGCTCACAGAATGCTGACAAGAATCAGTAATCAAGTTTTGCTACCAGACAGAAAAATGTAACGCTGCCAAAGTTGTCCCTTATTCAACACTAATTATTTGTTGGACCTACTATCACTAATGATGGGACAGCCACCCCATGAACCACATATACATGGTACAGTTTTGGAATATAGACAGATTCAGAACAACGTCGGTATAAATGTTCAATCAACCATGAAATTCATTTGGTGACCTTGGTCTAATTAAAAAACTAAGATGTCCTTCAAATGGGCTGGATATCTAGCCAAGGCTCCTGTTATACTTTGGCCTTTAAGCCAACGCATTTGAAACGCATTTCCCTATAACCTGGATGGGAGCAAAATATTGTGCGCTGGCCATGAAAATAAAGCACCAACTGATGTTATTGTTTGGGCTTTGGCTGTTATAGGTTTGAGCCAGTAGTGGGATTCAATTTCGATCACTACCAGTTCCCTCGAGGGCATGCATATGCCACTTCTGTGCATGTGCAGAAGCTTCTGCATGTGTGCAGAAACATCTGGGCAGGTGGGCGGAGTCTCCCGCCACTGCCATTACCGGTTCACCCGAACCCGTGTGAACCGGTAGCAACCCATCACTGGTTTGAGTGTATGGTTTCAAAGGGCACCAGTTTTATGAATAATTCAAGGCGGTGAACATATCCAGCACATCTTTCTTCTCCTATTATTTTCCACAATGACAACCCTGGCAGGTGAGATGGGCTGAATGACTAGCCCAAAGTCACTCAGCTGACTTTTGTGGCTAAGGCAGGACTAGAACTTATGGTCTCCTGGTATCTAGTCTGGTGCCTTAACCAATAGACCAGGACCTCTAATTTCATAAGAAAGGTGGAGGTGGACATAGAACCTCTTATTAAAAGAGTGGGTTGATGTATGTGTGTGTTTGTGTGTGTGTGTGTATACCTTGGTACCTTTTGGTTGGGTAGACTCCAACTCTCAGAACTCCCCAGCCAGCATGTTAGCTGGAGAATTCTGGGAGTTGAAGTCCACCCAACTGAAAGCTGCCAAAGTTGAGAAATGTTGGATTAGAAAGTAAAAGAATGAATACCGTCTAGACAATTTGCTTTTGGGGAAGGAAGGCATGCAGTGAAATTCTTTTGTAACAACTTCATATTCTTTCCTACAATAAACTACTTATCTGCAGTTCCAGGTTCTTTCTATAATTGTCTCTGCATGCACGTTGGGTGAAGTCTGACATCCAATAGAGAAGACCTACAGAGACCTGAATATTCTATAACTATGCACAGATTGTATGCATATGTTTATTAAGGGATTTGACAAGTTTGGTTAATAGCAAGCGGTCTCAGGGTATGGAAAACTTTGCAGAGGATAGAAAAAACCCAACATTATCGCATTATATAAATTAGAATATGATTTCAGTTTTAACAAGCTCTGGTTTCTTTTTCCGTTCAAGAGCTGAGTGGCTACTAATGATGATAAGAAAGCGATACATAAGGTTATATGAATTTTCTGTCTTTTATTGTACAATCAGTTGTTCTGCATCTGACATGGCTTCCTATACTGCCCTTAAATCCCAAAGAAAAATTTGAAAGGGGGACTTTTCTTTTTTTTTTTAATTGAAAAAGTTTTACAACAATTAAATTTCCCCCCCTCCCCCCCTTCCCCCCTCCCTCCAAAACACCCCTCCCCCCCCCAGACTTCCTGGAGCAAACACAAGGAATAGTTCATTAAACAAACAGTCATACATTAAATTTTTAAAATCTAACACAATTATAATCCTTCTCTCTCACATAACCTGACTTCTTCCATTAAAATCAAAAACAACATCTTTCATTCAAAGGCAATCTGAAATTTCTTAATCTGATATCTATTTTGAATATAGTCAATCCAGTTCTTCCATTCATTTAAATATTTTTCTTGAGTACTGTCTTTCAAGAAGGCTGAGATTTTAGCCATCTCAGCCAAATTGGAAACTTTCAATATCCATTCTTCTATTGTGGGTAATTCTTTTTTCTTCCAATATTGTCCAATCAACAGTCTTGCTGCTGTTATTAAGTTCAAAATCAACTTAGTCTCAATCACTGTACAGTCCGTTGTTATTCCCAAAAGAAAAAATTGCGGTAGGAACTTTATCTTCTTCTTCAGAACATTCTGCATAATCCACCAGATTCTTATCCAGAAAGACTTAATTTTCTTACAAGTCCACCATACATGAAAATATGTAGCATCATCACAATTACTAAAGGGGACTTTTCCATTAGCTTTCTTTCTTAGATTGGGAAATGAGGGCCACCCTGAAGACTTTGAAATGATGGAAAGATATTAGCCAGCAGCAGTCTCTATCAGTTCCAACCAGAAATGCCATCTGGAGAAATGTAAAACAAACAAACAAAAAAAACCCCTCAAGTTTCATGAAACTGAGCTAGAAAAACAGACATTTATTTTGTGAGAAAAAAAAACTTTTAAAAATTAAGCAGTAGCAATGGAGACTTACATACCACTCCCTAGTGCTTTGTGAGGGACGCGGTGGCTCAGGGGCTAGGACGTTGAGCTTGTCAATCAAAAGGTCGGCAGCTCAGCGGTTTGAATCCCTAGTGCTGCCGTGTAATGGGGTGAGCTCCCGTTACTGAAGAACTTTGGGAGTTCTTCAGTAACGGGAAGAAGAATTTGGCTGAAGAATTTTGGGAGTTGAAGTCCAGAAGTCTTAAAGTTGCCAAGGTTGGAGACTCTGATCTATGGGATTTCAAGAGATCCCACCAATAAAACAATGCAAGCAACTCCCATATTTGTTTACTCTGATAATAGCATTTAGACTTATATACTGCCTCATAGCACTTTACAGCACTCTCTGGGCAGTTCACAATGTAAGCATTATTTGCATATTGCTCCCAACAATCTGGAACCTTATTTTACCTACCTTGGAAGGAGAGAAAGCTGAGTCAGCCTCGAGCCCCATCAGGATCGAACTCCAGGCTATGGGCAAAGTTTGCCTGCAATACTGCATTCTAACCACTGTGATGATCCTGTGCCACCAGGATCTTATGCCATCTCTGAATCCAGTTAAAAGCGTACATGATAAAAGTTTGCTTTCTTTTCTTTCTTTCTTTTTTAAAGTTGCAAACGTTTTCTTGAAGTCTAGAACCTGCTGTCGTTCATATTCCTTTGGAAATGACTGTGGATTTGCTTCCAAAAGCTCCTTGAACTACCACTCATTCTTGACAGAGTGCCTAACTGCTACAAATCAGCATTTCTTACTCCCTCAGCTGCAAAGTGTTGGCACGCAGCCTAACTACGCTCAAATATTCTAAACAGCTGGGCTTTTCTCACTGTCAGACTGGCATGCTGCACCAAGGACAGCTAGGATCATCTCCAAGGATGGCTGATCGAAAAGACTCCATATGGGCCCAGTGAGCAACGTAACCATCTTAACACCTGGTCTGTATGTCTCTTGACGTTTCCATCAGGAAAGAGAGGAGAAACCATGCCAACTTTATACCACTCATCACAGAAATGAGAACTTCCCAGTGTCCTACTCGTTTTTTTAAAATGTATTATGCCCTGTAACAGCCTGCTGCACTGGGATAAAAACTTAACTGAAAAGGTAAAATAAGAATATGATTAAACTATGCAGCTTGGAGCAAAGTCCTGTTTTTTTGGACCTTGCATTCCTCTGAAGCAGTTGTGGGTTCCAAATAAATGTTGTGTGTGTGCGCAAGTGTTTCCACATATACGTATGTATATCTAATATGGTATATATAAAATTATATATTACATTATATATGTGTGTGTGCCTCTCGGTATATAAATCTAATATCAATGTTCTGACTGGCAAACCCAACCAAAGGAAGCACATTCGAGACCTTCCATTCTCTGGATGCAAAACTTTATTGAGTACATCATTTTGGCACTGATGAAGGCAACACCAGCTCTACCTAATTCTCAATCAAACCCACATAATGACAGTATAGATTTCTCCCTCCCCCCTATTAGTGCAGGTCACATTGAGTGTCATTGTATTGTTATGAGAAAAAGTCTCGGGTCTTGACAAACATTTGTTGGAGTGTCCTTGGCTCTCACTGCTCATCTTCTTGAATCCTGGAGCCAGCATTTCATCTCGCCCTTCCCTCCCTAACCTTCTTTGGTGAGTTGAAAAGTGATAATGATTGCAACAGCATAAGTTGCATTGAGTACATTTTGGGTTTGTGGAGTTTCACCCCAGGCAAGATCTCAATTACACAATCCATGAGGTGATGTGAGGGCAGGACGTTGCACTCTTTCTCACTGAACAGCTCGGTATTCACGTCGGCTAAGTCTCGGTATACTTTGGGGATGGTCTGTGCTTTTGGCACCAATTCGGAGGCCTCTTTCATGCACTCAAGCCCTTCCCTTTTTTCCCTCTGCTGGTTGGCTCGCCCTGCTTCCTTCTCCAGGGGATGAGTTTGTTTGGAGAACAAATAAACCCAGGTAATATTTATATGTTTTGGACATTGAGAGATAGTTTATTAATTGATTAGTCTTACAATCATATCAATAGGACATGTAGAGGAATCTATTCGTCCTCCTTTGAATATGCTTAAGTAGCAGCTAGCGATTCCCAAGGTACAATGTACAGTACAGTCCCACTGTGCAAACTGCAAAGTATCTCTTAACTCAGAAGGGAATGATGAAAAAGGCTGGAGAGGAAACTTTAGAGCACAATACTGTATGAGTTATAGAAGGCTTGGAGATACATTGCAGAGGCCAAATCATCTATGCATAGAGTTGTATTCTGGTTTGTACTAAACAGACTGATCTTGCTAAATCGAGAGATGTGTCTTGTCATATAAGCCTATCCCTGAATAAGGGATTAATTTATTTATTATTTATTTATTCAAATTTATATAAATTAAAGCATCTGGAGCCAAGATTTATCTGCTAGCTGGGAAATCTAGACAATAATCTGTTTTCTTAGTCTTGACAGGCTATTGTAGTTTGTAAACCATGGTTCATATTCATAGTTATATTTCAAGTTTGTATTTGATTCTGGCTAGTATGTTGTTGTTGTTTTTGGCAAAATATCAATTTTATCTTCTCTGCACTTTTTCTAGGGTCTCAACATCTTTTTTTTTTTCCGTATCGTGGTGATCAAAACTGTGTGCAGTATTCCAAGTGTAGTCTCACCAAGTACAGTATTAAGCAGCACTAACACCTCAAGTGATCATGATACTATCTCTCTGCTGATGAAGCTGAGGATTGCATTGGCTTTTTTGGCAGCTACAGCACACTGTTGGCTCATATTTAAGTGATTGTCCACTAGGACCCCTAGATCCCTTTCATAGCTACTGCTATTCAGCAAGTTACCACCTATTCTATACCTGTGCATTTGTTTTTTCTTGCCTAAGTGTAAAATAGCAAAAGCAATAGAATTTAGATTTATATACCATTTCACAGTACTTTACAGCCCTCTCTAAGCAGTTTACAGAGTCAGCATCTTGCCCCCAACAATCTGGGTCCTCATTTTACCACCTTGGAAGGATGGAAGGCTGAGTCAACCTTAAGCCTGGTGAGATTTTAACTGCCAAATTTGTCAGAATATTCATGACTGGGAAGACATGGTAACAAGGACAGCAAATGAATAGGCATAGCAACTAAAACAGCCAATTAGGAGCTGAGACAGACTGGATCCAGGACATGTCTTAGTCTGCAGCTTCTGATTCTGTGCAGAGAAAAGAAACTGAAACCAGTGTCTGTGTGAACTTGTCTGCTGATCTGAGCTGAAATGAAACTGTGAATCTGCTGTTGGTATTGTAAACTTACTTTATGTATTATTGTGTATATAAAGAAGTTAATGAATCCTGCTGAATCAGTGTGTGCTTCTGGATTTGATTTTTGCAAGAAACTCTGATAAAATTGCAGTCAGTCGGCAGTCAGCAGTAGTAGCCTGCAGTATTGCATTCTAACCACCTAACTTTTCTCACTACTGAATTGCATTTTGTTGGATAGGGCTCAGTGTTCATGTCTGTCAACATCTTTCTTGGAATCTTGAGTGTATCTTCTAAAGTGTTGGCTATTCCTCCCAGCTTGGTGCAGCTGCATATTTGATGAGTTCCCCTTTTGCCTTCTCATCTAAATTATTTATGAAGATATTGTAAAATTGTTATAATTGACTCTGTTGCTCTATTGCAGTGATGGCTAACCTTTTTGCTGTTGTGTGCCAAAAGCGGGGGTCGCGCAGGGGGAGTCATGCACATGTGTGCCCACACCCATAATTCAATGCATGCCACCCATCCCCGTGTGTGACCCCACCCCCACGCTCCCCCCACTTCTGGCACATGATGGCATGGTGGGCCCGGTAGGCCCATCTTTCACCCTCCCCAGGCCCCAGAGCCTTTCTTGGAGCCTGGGAAGGCGAAAACTGCCTTCCCTACCTCCCTGGAAGCCCTCCAGAGTCTGGAAACAGCCCTTTTCCCAATTTCTGGTGGGCTCAGAAGGCCCGAAAATCAGCTGGCCAGCGCGCTGGAGCTGAGCTAGGGCAACACTCATGTGCCCACAGATATGGCTCCACGTGCCACCTGTGGCACATGTGCCATAGGTTCACCATCACAGCTCTATTGGCTCATATGACCCATTTCCCAAAGCACCAGTTGAGACAATAGCAATGAAATTGTACTCAAAAGTAGGGTGTCAAGTGAATTTTGAAAGCTTTTGCAATACGTCATCTTAGAACAAAAGAAACCAAGAGTTATAAAAGAGAAATGCAACATTTGATTTAATTACCAAATTCAAAAATTGCCAAGAATCAACCTATCCAGTACAACTTTCTTGAGAGGGGCTGGTTGTTGGACTAGTTTGTAAGAAATAATATGACTAAGGTTATGTAGACCTGCAAATACAATGAGCAACTACTTTTTTTTTCTGAATATGCCCATATAATGTACTTGGGCCCTTAATAGCCAATGTGATTTATTCTTTGTCTGAACAGGGTAGGTTAGCTTTCTGTAATTATATCATCTCTGGGTTGGCAGTCTAAGCATTGTTCTGTGCGACAGATTGCAGAGCCTTTTACTTTAGTGCTAAATCCGTTGCTTGAAGGCTAGATAGTTTTGGATGTTCTCTGTTACTGTGCCTCTTTATGGCAGCTTCTACTACAGTGACAAGACTCAGAATGATCTCCCACAGAATTAAAAGTCACCCACTGTGCCAAGAGTAGTCTCCAAAATCAATAACAGAAACAAAGCTCTGTAGCTTCCTAAAGGCAGATTGAAAACATTAGTCACAAATCATGTATCCTAGAAGGAAGCAGTAGAAACTTAAGTCTTTTGACATACCAAACCCGTGACACGAGATAATTTTGAGCAGAATTTTTTTTAAAAAAATATCTCCAATTCCATCAGCTTGTCTTTTCTGAACTTTCTTGACCGGCATATCACTTAGTCTCCTCTAGAAATTTAGCATGGGAAATTTGTGATCAATCTTTGGTTTCTGGCAAGAGTCACATCCTACTTTATTTATTGCCAAAGGAAACGATATAGTTGTTTTTGTTCGAGTTTAGAAGAAGAAGAAAGCGTCGCGTTTGATCTTTTTTCTAACAATGCATTCTTGTTTAGCATCATTCATTCTAGAATCATAGGACTGGAAGGGACCTCGGAGGTCGTCTGGTCCAAACCCCTGGCTGAAGCAGGAGTCTTATACCACCAATCAAGTGGCTGTCCAAGTGATGGAGCACTCACAGTTCCGTGAAGCAAGCCATTCCACTGATTAATTGTTCTGACCGTCAGAAAAAATTCTCCTTATTTAACATAACATAATAACAGAGTCGGAAGGGATCTTGGAGGTCTTCTAGTCCAATCCCCTGCCCAGGCAGAAAACCCTACACCATTTCAGACAAATGGCTATCCAACATTTTCTTAAACATTTCCAGTGTTGGAGCATTCACAACTTCTGGAGGCAAGTTGTTCCACTTATTGATTGTTCTAACTATCAGGAAATTCCTCCTTAGTTCTAAGTTGCTTCTCTCCTTGATTAGTTTCCACCCATTGCTTCTTGTTCTACCCTAAGGTACTTTGGAGAATAGTTTGACTCCCTCTTCTTTGGGGCAACCCCTGAGATATTGGAACACTGCTATCATGTCTCCCCTAGTCTTTCTTTTCATTAAACTAGGCATACCGAGTTCCTGCAACCGTTCTTCATATGTTTTAGCCTCCAATCCCCTAATCATCTTTGTTGCTCTTCTCTGCACTCTTTCTAGAGTCTCAACATCTTTTTTACATCGTGGCAACCAAAATTGAATGCAATATTCCAAGTGTGGTCTTACCAAGGCATTATAAAGTGGTATTAACACTTCACGTGATCTTGATTCTATCCCTCTGTTTATGCAGCCCAGAACAGTGTTGGCTTTTTTGGCAGCAGCTGCACACTGGTGGCTCGTATCTAAATGGTTGTCCACTAGGACTCAAGATCCCTCTCACAGTTACTACTATTGAGCAAGGTACCATATATACGGTACCTGTGCATTTTGGGGTTTTTTTGCCTAAGTGTAGAACCTTACATTTTTCACTGTTGAATTTCATTTTGTTAGAGAGCGCCCAATGTACAAGTCTGTCAAGATCTTTCTGTATCTTGAGCCTATCTTCTGGAGTGTTGGATTTTCTATGTTAGACCATTTTTTTTCACAATCTTTCACCTATTACTTCTTATCCTGCCCTCTGGTGCCCTAGAGATTAAGTCAATTCTAGTAATATTCTAGTAAAATCCTACATATTTATAAAAATAAAGGTACCTTGGCTAGATTACATCCTTTGCTTAGTAACAGCTGGAGGAGAGCAATGTGCAGAGCTGCTGTGGGATTATTTTGTGGTACAGCTCAGTAGTTTGTACCAGATCAGCAACATTCAGAGCTTTCTTGAGACACTGTAACTGCTGTTCCATCTAGAACGAAAGCAGTTTTTAACAGTAACTCTGACTTTCATTTAGTGTTTTCAACTAAAGACATTTAAAATATTTGCTACCTATTGCCTTGAAGAGACAACCGCTCGAGAGCTTTCAATCTATATCTGAATATGGAAAAAATAAAAATAAAAAAAAGAAATGAACATGGGGATCAATTTAAAAGGATTCTCCTTTGGCAATGAAGAAGCTGTTATAGTTTCAGCAAAACCGTAGAGCAATGCTGACCTTGCATTCCTGGAACATTCTCTGTAGAAGTTCATATTTCTAGCACAGGATTGTCAAACTCAATTTCATTGATGCGTCAGGGTTGTGTTTGACCTTGGGAGGCCAAGGTGGGCGTGGCCAGCTTGATGTCACTCATGTTGGGGGTGCCTATGGCCCGAGCACTCTGTCAGCATCAACAGGTTCCCAAGCTCCGTTTTTGGCTGGGATGGCCTCCTGCAGCAATTTGCCAGCAAAAATGGAGCTCGGGAAGGCCACATGCAGCCCTCATAAGCTCTGTTTTCACTGACTGAGGCACCGTGGGCCAGATCTAAGCACCCCGTGGGCTGGATCTGGCTGTAGGCCTTGAGTTTGATACCCCTGCTGTACCATGTTTTCCTAGATGGTTTTGGACTTTGCTTCCTAAGAAATGTCTTTCAATCAGGGGTGAAATCTAAAAATTTTCCCTACCGGCTCTGTTGGTGTGGCTTAATTGGTGGGTATGGCTTGGTGGTCAGGTGACCGGGTGGCCATGACCAATAACAATAAATAATAAAAATAATAAACAAAGTACAAAAAACAATAAGAGGTACCAAAACCAACTTTCACACTTTACACACACACACACACAACACAACTGACTCACACACAATGTAAAAGCAGCAGCACTTCACCCAAAATGGCCCCTGCAGCAAACAGAAACCTTGCACAACCACAAAAAGCTCAAAAACCAACTTACACACTTTACATACACACAACACAATACAACTGACTCACACACAACGTAAAAGCAGCTGCACCTCACCCAAAATGGCCCCTGCAACAAGCAGGAACCTCACACAGCCACAAAAAGCTCAAAAACCAACTTTGAAACACTACAGAAACACACCAAAGCTCAGAAAGCTGCACAAATATTTTATTTTATTATTTTATTTTATTTATATTTTTAGATAAAAGCAGTTACATTTAAAACTTCCTTAACTTTAAATTGCTATGTCTAAAAAAAAAAACCTCCTAAAAAAACCCCAATTAACTATTCTTTTAAAGCTCCCCCCGAGACAAAGCAGGCAGATTGAGTTGCTCACCAATGAGATGGATTGCAGGCAGGCAGTTTCAGTTGCTAGCTGATGCAATTGATTGCAGCAGCTGAAGCAAAGCAAGGCAGCTAGTGATTTCGAAAGAAGCAGTAAACTGCCAAGTAGGCAAGTGGGGACTGGGCAATTGTGTGGGCATGGGTCCGGGGGTGGGGCAGGGATTTTTGCTACCAGTTCTCCAAACTACCTGCCCCCATCACTGGATCGCCTGATCTGGTCCGAACCGGGAGCATTTCACCCCTGCTTTCAATGTGCCTGGAAAAGAACAAATCACATGTTGAGCATGAGTTCTTATGTCCTTAGAAATATATTCCAATTTTTAATGCAAATCCAGGGAATGGTTTATAAGATTCAGAATTCGATATTATTTCCAGCAACTTTTTCTGATGTTTTCACTAGAATAGAATAGAATAGAATTTTTATTGGCCAAGTGTGATTGGACACACAAGGAATTTGTCTTGGTGCATATGCTCTCAGTGTACATAAAAAAAAAAAAAGATACGTTCATCAAGGTACAACATTTACAACACAATTGATGGTCAATATATTTTGTACATTACCAGAACTGGAGAGTAATGAGGACAGAAATGGATGGTAACAAATGATTTTTTTATAATTATCCCACATTTATTACTTTATAAGTAACTCAAAGCAGCAATAGCAATAGCCCTTAGACTTATACACCACTTCACAGTGCCTTACAGCCCTCTCTAAGCGGTTTACAGAGTCAGCATATTGCTCCCAACAGTTTGGGTCCTCATTTTATCCACCTCAGAAGGTGGAAGGCTGAGTCAACTTTGAGCCTGATGAGATTCGAACTGCCAAATTGCAGGCAGCCAGTAGTTAGCAGAAGTAACCTGCAGTACTGCATTCTAACCACTGCGCCACAGCAGCAGCAAACATATAATACTTCTTCCTCCTATTTTCTCCACAACAATTGTAGCGTGAGTTGAACTGAGGGAGAGCGAATGACACCCAGCCAGCCTTGGTGCTTAAATTGGGACTGGAACTCATAGTCTCCTTGCGATTGGCCCATATATACTCAGCCAGCTTTCAGGCCTAAGGCAGGATTAGAAGTCATTGTTTCCTGGTTTCTAGGCCAACACCTTAACTACACCAAGCTGGCTCTCTTATTCACCTTTTCCCCATCATGTACTCAACATGATGTTGAAACTTTAATGTGGTCAATCAAAGGAAAAGGTTGATTATACATATTAATACACAGGGCTTGTAACCCCCTTTCAGGCTTCCAGTATTTGCTCAAACCTCGCTTGAATATATCAATTTATGCTTCAGTGCTATAATGTTCTGGTCTCTGGTTTAAAATGAATCCCAAGGGGGAGAATGTTTTCCTACTTTACTCATGAGAATAATAAATTTGCCTGAAATTTACTCAACTCTGTAAAGAAAGACAAAAATAGAAAGCCATTTCATTCTCATCAAAGTGAATAAGAACAATAAAAGGATGAAGAACAAAGTTTTTTTTTAAATGCTAGCATTTTAACCAAAGCAGAATATCTATCTATCTATCTATCTATCTATCTATCTATCTATCTATCTATCTATCTATCTATCTATCTATCTATCTATCTGCTATCTGTCTGTCTGTCTGTCTGTCTGTCTGTCTGTCTGTCTGTCTATCTATCTATCTATCTATCTATCTATCTATCTATCTATCTATCTATCTATCTATCTATCATCTTTCTCTATTTTCTTTCCTAGGTTGTAGAAAAAATGCTTTTAAAAGTAAAAAAAAGAAGAAGAAAAGTTGGCTACACCCACCCAGTCACATTACCCCACACACACACACCAAGCCACACCCACATAACCGGTAGTAACAAATTTTACATTTCACCCCAGCTTTGAACATTCACTAAATGAACTGCTATAAGTCGAGGACTACTTGTACTCCTGTCTCATATACAGTACATGAGCAGATAAGTCCTACAAGATCTTATTGTCAGCTTTTCAAGGCAGTCTGTGGGTATTAACTATTTCTATTGTAAGGTTACATTGCAATAGAATTTTGTAATTGTGAAAGTACTATTGCGGGGGGGAATGTTATCAAAAACATAGTTGGGCGACAGCTTTAGAAGGAGAAAACAGATTATCTGGATCTGTGGATCCTTTGCAGAGCCATGGCTTTATGACCTGAATGAGCTACCATTTAACATGTGATGTTACTCTAGGGTCCATAAAACGTGCATTTTAAAATTTCATCAAAATTTTGAATGTACCCAGGCTGATTTTGTATATGTATATATTCTTTTCCCATTAAGCCTTTTCTGTGCAAATTCCCAATCATAATAAATAAACTGCAATCTCACTGGGGTAGAAATGAATTTCATCCAGGTGCATATTATTTATAAACAGATTAGCAAATATTAGTACCAGGTGTTCAAGGATGGGTATGCTAATGACACAGAAAATAGCATAAGAGTTCCAGTTGGGTTGGATATTTAAGTTCAAGATTGTCAGGGCCTCTCATTCAAATGCCTGGCGCTCCAGATGCTAAGAGTATCAACAGCAGCCCTGGCTACTCAATATTCAGGTCACAACTAGCCTACCGGGTAAAGAAGTTTCCCATGCTTGCTTCTCCAAAGTTTAAACATATTTTTTAATTCCAAATTATTTATTAGGAATTATGTTTTTGCCACAGTCACACCTCAATTTTGGTTTAGCTTTACACTAAGTTATATACAGAAGCATGAGAAAATATAACAGATTATCAGAGTTGGAAGGGACCTTGTAGGTCATCTAGTGCAGGGGTCTCTAGCCTTGGCAACTTTAAGACTTGTGGACTTCTGGTGGGCCTCTGGTGGCTCAACAGACTAATGCAGTCTGTTATTAACAGCAGCTGCTTGCAATTACTGCAGGTTCAAGCCCCACCAGGCCCAAGGTCTTCGACAAGACCTAAGTTTAACTCACAGAATCATCTATTGTAATGTCCTTCCTGTTAAAGACTACTTCAGCTTTAATTGCAATAATACTAGAACAACTAATAGATTTAAACTTAATGTCAACCGCTTTAATCTAGATTGCAGAAAATATGACTTCTGTAACAGAATCATCAGTGCTTGGAATACTTTACCTGACTCTGTGGTCTCTTCTCATAATCCTAAAAGCTTTAACCAAAAACTTTCTACTATTGACCTCACCCCATTCCTAAGAGGACCATAAGGGGCATGCATAAGAGCACAAACGTGCCTACCGTTCCTGTCCTATTGTTTTTCTTTTCTTCTTCCTATATATATATATATGCTCATACCTCCTAATATTTACTCATATATGTGTTTATATACTATATAATCTTTTTGTATGACACCTACATATATTGTTGTGACAAAATAAATAAATAAATAAATAAATAAAATAAAAAAGGTTGACTCAGCCTTCCATCCTTTATAAGGTAGGTAAAATGAGGACCCAGATTGTTGGGGGGCAATAAAAGTTGACTTTGTATATAATATACAAATGGATGAGACTATTGCTTAACACAGTGTAAGCCGCCCTGAGTCTTCGGAGAAGGGCGGGATATAAATTCGAATTAGAAAAAAAAAAACAACTCCCAGATTCTGGGAGTTGAAGTGCACAAGTCTTAAAGTTGCCAAGCTTGGAGACCCCTGATCTAGTGCAACCCCCCACTGAAACAGGAGACCCTACCCCATTTCTGACAGATGGCAGTCCAGTCTCTTCTTGAAAGCTTCCAGTGTTGAAGCTCCCACAACTTCTGAGCGCAACTTCTGTTCCATTGGTTGATTGCTCTCAATGTCAGAAAATTTCCCCTTATTTCCAGGTTGAATCATAAAACAGACAATGAACATTTTCTCTATATAGTCAATAATGGTAAAGGAAGCAAATGCTACATTTACTTTCTAAAATAAACGTCAATAACAATCAGCCTCTTCCGCTGTGGGAGCCACAGTGAGAAGTTCAAAGGTTTCCTTCAGAATCAAGTTGGTAAAAAGCTTACAAGACTCTAATAATGAACTGCTGCAGGATAGGAAAAACCCATCTTTTTAAAGAGATGGATTAGGGGGGAAAATCTATCAGTAAGTAATATACAGTAGTAATTCTTTTTGTCAGCTGTAAAGAATTTAACAGGGATGTGTGGATCGGCTAAGATCCAATCTGAAATTGAGTTTCAAGATTCAGAGTTCTTCTGGTTCAATTCAAATTTGTATTTGCAGTTTTGATGGTAAGAAGTTTTGATTCAAACTGAGTCGAGAGTCAATTCTGGGGGGAAAATCAATTGCCTACTGTAATAGACAAGCATTAAAATGCCTGCAGCCACTTCATGTTTGATGAATTGATTGCCAAATGGGACTGAAGACCAGTTAGATGACATTTGTCCCACAAAATTTCAGAAGATAGCTTCAATAATTATTTTAAAAATCCCCCATCACCTCTTTCCAGGCAAGATATAGGAGTAAAAAGACCTCCAATTTATCAAAGTATCTATAAAAAAATTGTGCTGAATGAATATAGGATGTGTCTTTTTATTTTTTTATTTTTTAAAAAAAATTAAGAAGTAAGTCCTTATTATCTTCTCATCTGGAAGATAATTTTTGATTGTCAGATTTATGAATCGCTTCTACAAAAAAAGTCTGACCACTATGTAAATTATATTATAATATACAGAAAGAGTCTGCTTAATGCAGAAGTTTAATTGCCACCATGTTTTCTAATTTGCTCAATGATTATATATGAACCAGCCTAAACAAATCCTAGCAAAAAAGAGAGAACCTTAAAACCATAATTTTCGTAGGTGCTTGGAATTAACCATTCCCCTGCTTACTCATATCAAAAGCGGACCATCATAATATCACTTACAAACCTTTTGATATATAGAAGCAGAATTGCCACAGTTAAGACTCTAAGAATCCAAAAAGTTTGTCATGCCTTCAAATCTCTCAGAAATTCAAACATTCGACTCAGTGCCTTGAATCATTACGTAGATGCAATTCATATATACAGAGAGTTGTATATGACTGAATTATTTAGCACATGTATTGTTAACGTGGAAATCATGGAAAATAATTGAGATATTATAGCCGCAACTGCAAATGGATGAATCTTTGATCTCTCTCATATGCATGTACAATATTGTTGTATGCTATCATATCCTAATAATCTCTGGAGATCAGCCCAGTGGAGAAAGTTTTTATTTTTTCTATCTAAATGAAATCAGATTTCTAGACTAAGCAATAATTACATTTCATTGCATAATGAAGTTACCATTTTATTACCATTTTTGCATTCAGCACCTTTGGTTTGTCAAGGTCATTCTTTATAACGATATCTTATCTATCTATCTATCTATCTATCTATCTATCTATCTATCTATCTATCTATCTATCTCTCTATCCTCTATCTATCTATCTATCTATCTATCTATCTATCTATCTATCTATCTATCTATCTATCTATCTCTCTCTATCTATCTATCTATCTATCTCTCTATCCTCTATCTATCTATCTATCTATCTATCTATCTATCTATCTATCTATCTATCTATCTATCTATCTATCTATCTATCATCTATCTATCTATCTTATCTCTCTCTCTCTCTCTCTCTCTCTCTCTCTCTCTCTCTCTCTCTCTCATTTATCTATATCTATCTATCTATCTATCTATCTATCTATCTATCTATCTCTCTCTCTCTCTCTCTCTATCTATCCCCTATCTTACCTATCTCTCTCTCTCTCTCTCATCTATCTTATCTCTCTCTCTCTCTCTCTCTATCATTTATCTCTCTATCTATATCTTATCTATCTATCTATCTATCTATCTATCTATCTATCTATCTATCTATCTATCTATCTATCTATCTATCTAATCTATCTATCTTATCTATCTCTCTATCTCTCTATCTATCCTCTATCTTACCTATCTATCTCTATCATCTATCATCTATCTTATCTCTCTCTCTCTCTCTATCATTTATCTATCTATCTATATCTATCTTCTCTATCTATCTATCTATCTATCTATCTATCTATCTATCTCTATCCTCTATCTATCTATCTATCTATCTATCTATCTATTCTATCTATCTATCTATCTATCTCTCTCTATCTATCTATCTATCTATCTCTCTATCCTCTATCTATCTATCTATCTATCTATCTATCTATCTATCTATCTATCTATCTATCTATCTATCTATCTATCTATCTATCTATCTATCTATCTATCTATCTTATCTCTCTCTCTCTCTCTCTCTCTCTCTCTCTCATTTATCTATATCTATCTATCTATCTATCTATCTATCTATCTATCTATCTATCTATCTATCTCTCTCTCTCTCTCTCTATCTATCCCCTATCTTACCTATCTCTCTCTCTCTCTCTCATCTATCTTATCTCTCTCTCTCTCTCTCTCTATCATTTATCTCTCTATCTATATCTTATCTATCTATCTATCTATCTATCTATCTATCTATCTATCTATCTATCTATCTATCTATCTATCTATCTATCTAATCTATCTATCTTATCTATCTCTCTATCTCTCTATCTATCCTCTATCTTACCTATCTATCTCTATCATCTATCATCTATCTTATCTCTCTCTCTCTCTCTATCATTTATCTATCTATCTATATCTATCTTCTCTATCTATCTATCTATCTATCTATCTATCTATCTATCTATCTATCTATCTATCTATCTATCTTATTTATCTGTCATATTTGTATGGCTGCTGATCTCACAAAAGAATGACTCTGGGCAGTGTAAAACAATTTTGCAATGAAAGCTACTGTTGCTCTCCTCCTGTCTGACATCACCATAAAAGGAGTGTTAAGTGATTTGCTTAAGCAAATCCAGTCTTTCCCTATTCATCACCAATTTTTTTTAGCCATTATGTTTCAGCTGTTTTCATTTAACATGTTGCTTTTCCATAGCTTTTCAGAAGAAAATTGCTGAATTTACCATACATTCGAAGCGCATTTATGTTTTTGCAATCTTTATTGCTTCTCAGCTTGCCAAACAGCCAGGGGGGAGGGAAGGGTGAGATGGAATGTCGGCTCCAGACATCAAGAAGAGGAGCTGTGGGGGCCAAGGACACTCTGCAGATGTTTGCCAAGACTAAATACTTTTTCTCATAACAATATAGTGACACTCAATTGGACAAGGTGACCTGCACTAATAGGGGGAGGGAGAATTCTATTGTTTAATTATGTGGGTTTGCGCAGGAATTAGATAGATCTGGTTTTGCCCTCATCAGTGCCGAAATGATGTATTCAATGAAGTTTTGTATTCAGAGGTTGGAACGTCTTGACCATGCTTGCTTTAGTTGGCTTCGTCAGTTGGAAGATCGACACCTACTTTCTTTTGCACTGAAGTTCAGTCTCTGTATTTAGGTTTAACTCAGCTAGAAAGAGGTGGAGGGGTTTATTTTGTCTGACACAACAGTGGGCACAACAGTTTGGGGTTTTTTAATGAATAGATGGAGGCGGGTGAAATGCTTCCAGTTCGGACTAGATCGCGCTACCCTGGAGCGATGGGGGCAGGTAGTTCAGAGAACCAGTAGCAAAAATCCCTGCCCCCCCCCCCCGCCCATCCCCATCCAATCGCCCGGTCCCCACTTGCCTACTTGCTGCTTCTTTCGGGTTCGCTCCTGCCTTGCTTTGCTTCAGCTGCTGCAATCAATTGCATCAGCTAGCAACTGAATCTGCCTGCCTGCAATCCATCTCATTGGTGAGCAACTCAATCTGTCTGCCTTGTCCCTTGAGTAGGGTAAGTAACTGGAGGGGGGGAGCTTTAAAAAAATAGTTAATTGGTTTTTTTAAAGAGTTTTATTTTTTTTACACATAGCAATTAACTATGTGTTATGTCTAAATTTAAAAGGAAGTTTTAAATTTAACTGCTTTTATCTAAAAAATATAAATAAAATAATAAAATAAAATATTTGTGCAGCTTTCTGAGATTTGGTGTGTTTCTGTAGTGTTTCACTCTAACTACACAAACACACAAAATCTCACAAAGCTGTATGTGGCATTTGGTGTGTGTGAGAGAGTCAGTTGTGTTGTGTTGTGTTGTGTGTAAAGTGTGAAAATTGGTTTTTGAGCTTTTTGTGGCTGTGTGAGGTTTCTGCTTGTTGCAGGGGCCATTTTGGGTGAGGTGCAGCTGCTTTAACATTGTGTGTGAGTCACTTGTGTTGTGTTGTGTATGTGTGTAAAGTGTGAAAGTTGATTTTTGAGCTTTTTGTGGCTGTGTGAGGTTCCTGCTTGTTGCAGGGCCATTTTGGGTGAAGTGCCGCTGCTTTTACATTGTGTGTTGAGTCAGTTGTGTTGTGTTGTGTTGTGTTGTGTGTGTAAAGTGTGAAAGTTGGTTTTTGGTACCTCTTATTGTTTTGTATACTTTGCTTATTATTTTTATTATTTATTGTTATTGGCCACGCCCACCCAGTCATCTGACCACCATGCCACACCCCACCAATTAAGCCACGCCCACAGAACTGGTAGGGAAAATTTTTAAAATTTTTAGATTTCACCCCTGCCTTAAAGGTCAAGCTGATGAAACCAAATTTTAATTTTCTTAACATTTTGCTCATAATAAATAATATATGCCCGTTTCTCCCAGATCTTACGTACAAAATATGTCCAAAATAAAGCCTTAATTCAATTACTGTTAGCTGTTAGATTTATAATCATACTTCCACTGAAAGGAAAAGAATATATTTCTTTGAGTCAGTGATATTGAAAAGAAATTCAGCCAACGGAACAATGAACCACATCACAAAAGCTCTTGGTTACTTAAGAGAGCTGTTTTGTTTTCTTTTCTTTGTCTAGTCACCGTTTCTTAACGATAAAATTAGTGTAATACCTTTATGTGTACATATGTCTTCTTGAATAGGAAGGCTGAGCATGGATGCTTTAAATATTTCTATTTCCAGGTATGGAGAGGTATTACTTCACAAGGATTTTTTTGTTCATTTCTTTGTGTTTTCCTTGTTTTAATAAAAGAGAAAGATCATGCACAGCACTGTACCTATGGGGTAGAACTAGGGATTACAATTGAATTTATAACAGTTTGTTACTTATGGTGGGGGCAGCGAGCCCTTAGCGCAGTCTTGAAATAGATTGTTATTTTTGAAAAAATATAAATTCAGATGAAATGACAGTACATTTATGTGTACATTATCTTTGCCTGTATACTATATGGAGCATCTGTCTTCAATCTTGCTGAACTCTGACAAGGTTTCTCATAAGCATAAAAACTGAGCAAATTCCTGATGCAGACTAATCAGATTCCTGTTGACAAGCTGAGCAATTTTTCTATTTTGGGCGTGATGACACGTTCATCCTTCTTGATCAAGTCATGAGTAATAGATGAGACATCTTTCACCATTATTCCCACCCTGAGAATTATCCACCTGATCTTGTGCTTGTTACTATTTGCCTTCTTCTAATAGAAGCTGAAAAGTCAGCAATACATATGAATATTTTTATATACCGGTCAATTTTCTAAAAATGGAGAACTTAGCATTATTTAAAGAGATATGGTGAAATATGTTTGTATAATAAACCAGATTTTTTTTTAAAAAAGAATTCCACACTATATTGTTACTTATATTCTGTTGAACAATCAAGTATTGACTTTTTTTTGGGGGGGGGGGACTATGCAATTTATTTAGGTTCAGGAGCAATGAAAATGAAATGTAATTTATGTCATGCAGGGGAGACTCAGATATGTTATTGTCCATGGTACTGAAATGTCAGATACACTGACAAGCATGTTTTCCAAATTTGCAGGCTTCAACTCCTAGAGTACAGGTTACGACCACAATTGAGCCCAAAGTTTATGTTGTTAAGTGACACATTTGTTAAGTGACTGTGTGCCCCACTTTATGACTTTTCTTGCCACGGTCGTTAAAGGAATCATTGCATTTGTTAAGTTAGTAGCTCGGTCGTTAAGTGAATCTGGATTCCCCTTTGACTTTGCTTACCAGAAGGTCACAAAAGTGGATCATGTAACCTCAGGACACCACAAACATCATAAATATGAACCAGTTGCCAAGCATTTGAATTCTGATCCTGTGACCCTGGGGATGTTGAAACTGTTATAAGTGAAAAATGGTCGTAAGTCACTTTTTTCAGAGCTGTGGTAACTTTGAAGGTCACTAAATGAACTGTTGTAAGTTGAGGGCTACCTGTATTCTATTGTGGCCCACCAATGACCAGCAGACCTGGCAGCAGATTCAGTCAGTGAGGAGGTTTGGGAGGAACGTAGGCCAGTCCTGGAGTCTGAGGAAGGTTCGGATGAGGGCTCTGAGTCAGAGGCAGAGAGGGGGCCAAGGCCATCTGGTAGTTTCTTGCTGCCCCCAGAGTCTCTGGTGTCTGATATCAGAGAGTCAGAAGAATAGCGGGAGTCTGTTCCTAGTGTGTGCGTACGCAGAGCTGCCAGAAGACAGGAACAATTAAGGAAACAGGGTTGACTTGGGAGTAAGGCTTGGAGATGATTGGCCCCGCCCCATAAGTCATAAAAAAGAAGCGAACGGGATGTGAGCTTTTGCAGGAAGCAATTAGTTCATTTGGTTGGTAAAAGCTCTGGAAAAGTTCTGTGTTGTGTCTTGCCCGCCCTCAGAGCAGCCGGGGCCTTCTTATCTGCTCCCGAACATGGAGGAATGTATGCCTCCCGGCCCCAGTCCTGGCTCCATGCCCAGACAAACTGCAGAAGAAGGAGCACCTCCCGGCCCCAGTCCTGACTCCATGCCCAGGCAAACGGAGCAGCTAGACCCCTCCCCCTCCTCCACAGCATGTGAGCCTGAGGAGGGTTTATTACCAACAGCTGATTGGAGTGACCCTCACATCAGAAGATTGGATAGGTGGAGGCAACAGAAGGAAGGGAGGGGCAGGCCTTAATGAGTGCTGAGTCATGGAGCCACACCCCATGGCCTATATAAAGGATCTGCTTTCTGGCAGTCTCTGAGCCAGGCAAAGTCGAACTTATCTTGCTGAAGTCACTTTCTGGTCTCCTGCCTGCTCTGAGGACTTTGCTAGGACTTTGGGCAGAGCTGCAGAGGCAAGTCTGATTTGGATTTCCCTGACCCGGCCGTCAGCGGAGGAGTGGGACACGACATTCTGTTTGACTCTGTGCTAAGTTTGGCCTTGCCCTGCATTTGGCAATTAGTTCTCTGGCAGCATTTCAAGGGAGATAAGATGGGTTTGTAAATACTCCCTTGAAAGACTGTTTGAGAAGCCTTTCAGACCGGGAATGACAATAATTCTCAGCCGTATGAATTAAAGAGGTTTGCCGGGACTAAGATTGTGCTATATACTTTCTAAGGAAGCCTAGGTCAGAACATATTCAGGATCCAGCGTTGACTATGCTTTTGGGAAAGGGGGGGGGGAGTACCAAAATCCAATTTTATGGTGTGGATATACAAAATCTATTCTTCATCAGTTTTTTAGAAAGGAAAAAGGTGAGAAAATATTTAAAATATCAAATTTTTTAATCACTATTCTAAAGAATCTGATCCTTTTTCCTGATGAATAACATTTTAAGGGTGCAAAGGAATGTTTCTACATTAAACTCTGAAGAGATCTCCAACTATCTTAAAAACTCTGAAGCTATTGGTCATATATTATGATTCCTTGTCAACTCTATGAGCCGCAGTGGTGCAGTGGTTAGAATGCAGTATTGCAGGCAAAAACTGCATCCCACTGCCATCAGTTTGATCCTGACCGGATCAAGGATGACTCAGCCTTCCATTCTTCTGAGGTCGGTAAAATGAGGACCCAGGTTGTTGGGGGCAGCATGCTGACTCTGTAAACTGCTTAGAGAAGACTGTAAAGCATTGTGAAGCGGTATATAAGTCTAAGTGCTATTGCTGTTGCTGTCATGCCCCTGTCAGAATCATCCGAAGGGGAAGAGGAACGGCTGACAGAGAGTGAAAGAGTGGATCCATTAGCTGTGGAAAAAACTGGGCAAGAGCAAAGTCAGGCTCAGCAGAGCAGGGAAGAGGTAGAACAAGGGAGAGGAGGTTAAGATGAAGACCAAGGCCCACCCCCTCCTCATCCTAGCGCAGGGAGGAACGGAGAAGAGAGCAACGTGGGTTGCGTGGCTTACGAGGGAGGAAAGGGACCCAATCCTCCCTTACAAGGCACAGGTGCTGCTGCAGTTTAAAAGGAAAGGCAAATTGGAGGGGCAGTTGTCAGGAACAAACACTGAGTTTATCTGGTGTTTCTTTGAATCCCTGCATCCTCCCAACTGGGTTGATTTACTGCCGTGCTACTTTAATTGTTGAATTCCTTATTTTGCTTGCCCTGCCGGATTAATTACCTTGTCTTGCCTTTGGAGTTTTTGTTAGAAGTTTTCTGCTTACAACGTTTGGGGACTGAAGTACTGCCAGCCAAAGATTATTACTGGTTGGTGGAAGAGCTCTCTCCAGGCCGGAGAGTTGAAAGGGACATTGAGGGCACAGTTGGTGATAATAAAGGGACTCATATCGGTTCTCTGGCTATGTGGCCTTTGTGTCACACTCCGAGTCATCACAATTGGTATGAGGGAGATGAGACCCACAAACACATACCAGATGTCCCTAAGACTACTTTTATTAAGATTGTCTATTGTGACAGAAACTTGCTTCTTCTCTTTCTCTGAGTTTGCGTGTATGTGTGTGTGTGTACACATCTATTCAACCTGTCTCTGACATTTTCAGTTCCTTCTTTTCTCATTGGGGCTTCTGCAATGCTTTTCTGATCTTTGTATTGGTAACAGATCTTCTCTCCATCAAGGTCATCTTCAGAGTCCACATTCTTTCCCAAAATACATTATTTTTTGGGATTGCCCTCTTTATGTAATATAGACAGTAGATTTGTCTTATTATTAGAAAACGCCATAATGCATTAATAAATCTGACTCCTATTTTTAAAAATGCTAATGTGGAAAAAAAAAGTTATACTACCTTGTCAGGATAACAATGAGGTAGCAAATCAAATATTGTTCTTACCTATAATTTTCTTAGTGGTGTTAAAAACTAAGCAGTAGCAAGAACATGTAATAATAATTAACTCATAACGGGGAGATTTATTGAAAAATGGCTTTTACTTTAATTTGCTAAAGGCTAATTCTACATCCACTAATTTAGGAATAAACTTCACTGAAATCAAAGGAATTATTTCTAAATAGATAAATAAAGTTTGTGCTGACATTTTTAAAAGGGGAATATATGTAAAGAGTTAGATGACAGATAGATAGTATGAATGTGTATACTGTATATATATATATATCTACTGAATATAGAATAGAATTTTAGAATAGAATTTTATTGGCCAAGTGTGATTGGACACACAAGGAATTTGTCTTGGTGCATATGCTCTCAGTGTACATAAAAGAAAAGATACGTTCATCAAGGTACAACATTTACAACATATATATATATATATATATGTATGTGTGTGTGTGTGTGTATACACACACACACACACACACACACACACACGCAGTTAAAATTAACCAAGTGAAACAAATCATTTTTGTGGGTTGTGATTTGCATCTTTTATCCATGGGCATGCATGTTGAAAATATATTTTTCTTTCATTTTCAAAATTTGTTTTGGAGACTTCCATTCATAATTTATTAACCTGGATGTAGATCACTGTGCAATTCTCCTTTATGAATCCAGATGGGATGGCATGAGGCATAAGAAAGCAGACGCTGCCCTAATGCTTAGCATAAGGTCTTTGTTGGGTGATTTTTTTCCCCCCTTTTAATTTCTCTAAAGTAAACCTTACTCCATTTGCTGTCCCAATCTGGCATCACATTGATCTCTGAAATTTCTCTCTTCAACTCTTGAAGACAGGTGCTATATTTACAAGCCCAAAATACCTTTGAGATTTGCAATCTAAAGCACCTTCCCATGTCTTTTAGATTAAATTATTAGCTATTGTATGCAAACAATCATGGGTTCATAATCATATTAATTCACAGTTTATTACTGAAAAAAGGGCAATTGATGTGTTCACACAAAATGCCAGGATCTTGCAAACCTACTATTCCAATGTTTTTAAAACAGAGTTTTATTAACCTTGAAAACATTGCAATGAATTTTCTTTTAAAACCTAATTATTAGTTTATAATAGGGTATTATAACATTATAGGAATATAATTATATATCTGTGCTTCTATTTTATTAAAAAAAACCTGTAGAGTTTAACCTGTTACATAAACAGATGAACATTTCTGTACTTCAATAGTTCCATTGTAGTTGATCTATTTTCACTCTTTATTTGGTTTGCATATTTTAATTTTTCATAGTGACTTTTTATTTTAACAATGAATATGTTGTTTTATTGGTTATTGTACACAAAGAGTAGTTTTTTTCTGAGGAGGGCAAGTATATAAATGTAATTGATAAATAAATACTAAACTCTCTGAAAAAAAAGGAGGAAAAACACTTCACTGGGGGGAGAAAAAAAGAGAAAAAAGTACTAAACAATTAAACAAACCTAAAAATTCAGAAATCCTTCCATTCCTAAGTTATTTTTTATTTATTTTATTTATTTATATAATTTGTCATAACAATATACACAAGCATCACACAAAAAGATTATATAGTATATAAACATATATATGAGGAAATATAAGGAAGTATAAGCATATATATATAAGAAAAAAGAAACAATAGGACAGGAACGGTAGGCACGTTTGTGCTCTTATGCACGCCCCTTAAAGTCCTCTTAGGAATGGGGTGAGGTCAACAGTAGATAGTTTTTGGTTAAAGCTTTTGGGATTATGAGAAGAGACCACAGAGTCAGGTAATGCGTTCCAAACACAGATAACTCTGTTACAGAAGTCATATTTTCTGTAATCCAAATTGGAGTGGTTGACATTAAGTTTAAATCTATTGGTTGCTCTTGTAATCTATTATGTTTTTCAAAGGCCTGGAGACTAAACCACATGAAGAACAGCTGCAGGTTTTGGGTTTGGCTAGTCTAAAGAAAAGAAAAATTAGGGGTGACATGATAGCAATATTCCAGTATTTGAGGGGCTGCCACAAAGAAGAGGGGGTCAAATTATTCCCCAAAGCACCAGAGGCCAGGACAAGAAACAATGGTTGGAAACTAATGAAAGAGAGAAGCAACCTGGAATTAAGGAGAAACTTCCTAACAGTGAGGACAATTAACCAGTGGAACAGCTGGCCTTCAGAAATCGTGGACGCTCGACAGAGGTGGGTTTCAGCAGGTTCTGACCAGTTTCGGAGAACCGGTAGCGGAAATTTTGAGTAGTTTGGAGAACCGGGGGTAAAAAAACTGAGTGGCCCCGCCCCCATCTATTCTCTGCCTCCCAAGTCCCAGCTGATCAGGAAGAAATGGGGATTTTGCAGTAACCTTCCCCTGGATTAGGGAGGGAGTGGAGATTTTACAATATCCTTCCCCTGAAGTGGGGCAGATTTTACAGTATCCTTCCCCTGACCTGCCCACCAAGCCACGCCCACCAAGCCGTGCCACGCCCACCAAGCCGTGCCACGCCCACCAAGCCACACCCACAGAACCGGTAGTAAAAACATTTGAAACTCACCACTGATGCTCCATCATTGGAGGTTTTTAAGAAGAGACTGGGCAGTCACTTACTTGAAATCGTATAGGGTCTCCTGCTTGAGTAGAGGCCTGGGCTAGAAGACCTCCAACTCCTATTCTATTCTATTCTATTCTATTCTATTCTATTCTATTCTATTCTATTCTATTCTATTCTTCCACTCCACATTCTATTCTATTCTATTCTATTCTATTCTATTCTATTCTATTCTATTCTATTCTATTCTATTCTATTCTTCCACTCCACATTCTATTCTATTCTATTCTTCCACTCCACATTATTCTATTCTATTCTATTCTATTCTATTCTATTCTAAATGTATATAGGAAAAACAACATTTAAAGAAGTGGAATTAATTACGATTGATTAGATGCTATTAAGATTGAGCAGTCATTGATGCTCTCAGGGCTTAGTTGTTTTCTTGTATACAATTCTTGCTAGAACTTTTGATGTCACCATGAAGTGTCTGGAAGAAAACAACCAAGCTCAGAGAGCACCAAGAACCCTTAATTTCTACAGAATTACCATATGTAAAGTGTACCTTACTATTTTACCTTTTAACATCTTCTAAAATAAGATGTTAAAAATGTTGTTTTCTTTTAGAAAAAGACCAGAAAATTAATTATCCCTTCAATTCATTAATTTATATGTTAAAATAAATTAATTGCAGAAATGCCTACAAAGAGGAAATGATTATTCCTACCAAATAATATACATTTCTTAATTGCAACCCTGAATTCTTTGCGGCAAGCTATATCCTTAAGTTCTTAACACTTTCTCCAAATAAGCAGCTTGAAGAACAAAACAACCAGCAAATTGCAGATGTCTTTTTTTTCTGTTTTACAAGAAGTTGTTAAAACATATGGCCAGGATCCAAAGATGAAATACATTCAAAAATTGGAGACAACAGAGGATCTACATAAAATACATTTTGGGATTTACTACAGATAAGAAACACCTGGACATGAAACAGTGTGGCCTAAAGAGTCATAGAATTGGAAGGAATCACTGAAGCCATCATGATGGACTTCCTGCGTTATGCACCAATCAAAGTATCATAACAGATGTCTGTCCACCACTCTTTAAAAGCCAGCCTGTTGTGGCCTATTGGTCACTGCCCCCTCTGGCTGCCGAATCAGATGAGGAGGCGGAGTGGGAGTTGGGGCCAGCATCAAGGCAATTGGAGAGCTCCAAGGGGGGGAGGAATGGAGCTATCAGAGACAGAGGCGGAGCCTGGGCTGTCCATTAGCCCCCAGATGGAGAGGCAATAGCCCCCAGGTCCGGAGGTGGCTGATGAAGAAGAGGAGGAAGAGCTGGGTCCAATGCCTGACACCCAGATGCACAGAAGGTAGAGGAGAGGAGAGGAGAGGAATGCTATGGGCTGGTCCTTGGAACGGAAGAGCCACTGCTGTTAGCTAAGCCCCTCCCTAGCTCTGGGGATAAAAGGCAGGGAATGGAGACAAATAAGTGTGGCAGACAACTATTTGTCTCCCTGTTGGTCAGCTACTGATATTCTGAACTTCTGAATCCTGTCAAGAATTTTATCTAAATTCTTTCTTGGAATCTGCAGCACTGAGAGTCGGGTGTGCCTTTGGAGCCTGTGAGTGTGTGCTCTGCTGCTGGATATGAGTGAGCGCACCATCCAAGAGTTCCTTTATGAGTGTGGGTAGACAGAGAGAGACACTTGGTGTGTTGGGGCCATTTCAGGGGGAAAGGGAGCGAACTTTGCTTTCCACAGGCACTTAGAGACTTTGTTAGGCTGCTGTGTGAGATAGGGAGACTCTTGGCTGGGGAACATTTAGTTAAAAGCAGCGTGCTTGTCATGTTTGGGAGCCGGGTTGGAACACAGCCAGCAAGTGAACCATGGGTTTCAGCAGGTTCTGACCAGTTCTGGAGAACCGGTAGTGGAAATTTTGAGTAGTTCGAAGAACCGGTAGTAAAAATTCTCCTTAGAACTAAGGAGAAATTTCCTAATGGTGAGAGCAATCAACCAATGGAATAGCTTGCCTCCAGAAGATGTGGGGGCTCCATCACTGAAGGCTTTCAAAGAGATTGGACAACCATTTATCTGAAATGGTTTAGATCTCCTGCTCATGGAAGAGGTTGAACTAGAACATCTCCAAGGTCCCTGCCAACTCTGTTTTTCTATTATTCTGTTCTGTTAAAGGTAAAGGTTCTCCTCGCACATACGTGCTAGTCGTTCCTGACTCTAGGAAGTGGTGCTCATCTCCGTTTCAAAGCCGAAGAGCCAGTGCTGTCCAAAGACCTCTCCATATTCATATGGCCAGCCTGACTAGACGCCAAAGGTGCACGGAATGCTGTTACCTTCCCACCAAAAGTGGTCCCTATTTTTCTACTTGCATTTTTTACGTGCTTTCGAACTGCTAAGTTGACAGAAGCTGGGACAAGTAACGGGAGCTCACCCCGATACGTGACACTGGGGATTCGAACCGCTGAACTGCTGACCTTTTGATCGACAAGCTCAGCGTCTTAGCCACTGAGACACTGTGTTCTGTTATGTCCTCCTAAATAATCTCTTCTTCTGTCCAGTTCCTACAAGGTGTAGTTTCTAATTCCCCTCATTATTTATCCTCCTTATTTTTCTCTAAATGAGTTTCCCATCATCTGAATCAAATGTGGTGCCCAAAATGGACATAATACTTGATGTGAGATCTGAGCAGAAGAGAACAAAGTTTAAATATTTGTGTTTATGATTGGGAAACCACATTCTTTTGATACCACTGAAAATTACACTTCTCTTGTTCTGGGTAAAGCAGTGTGACAATTCTATGACTTTAATATTCAGAATCATGCCAGCTGTCCTATAATGATTTCATTTTCTTTCCTTTTTTCCAAAATGAGGAATTTTGCAATTATCTGTTAGATTCCATTCTTATATTTTCAGGTCATTTCTCTAATCAAGATCATTTTGGTTTTATTTTGTCCTCTGAAATATTGGCCCTGTAGCTCCTGCAAATTTGCCAGGCATTTCTTTCATCTCATTACCTAAGTCATGAATAAAATTGTTACATACTGATTACCTGGCACCTCATTCTATTTAGGTCTCCCATTACTGCAGAGCACTCTGAATGTGATTTTCAAGCCTCCTGATTCCGAATGTTAATATGGGATGGAACATATCACTCAAGCAACTTAAATTTCAACAAGTTGGATAGATGTGTCTGTGCTATCATATATACATATTAACTCATTTATTTATTTATTTATTTTATTTTGTCAAGCACATATTAGATAACAGATATAGGTATAAACATGGTTATGAATACATGAAATGGATATAAATACATGGGGACAGTAGGACAGGGATGGAAGGCACGCTGGTGTGCTTATGCACACCCCTTACAGACCTCTTAGAAATGGGGTGAGGTCAACAGTAGACAGTCTAAGGTTAAAGTTTTGGGGGTAGTGCATTCCAGGCATTGACCTCTCTGTTGCTGAAGTCGTATTTCCTGCAATCAAGTTTGGTGCGGTTTACCTTAAATTTGTATCTATTGTGTGCTCGTGTATTGTTGTGGTTGAAGCTGAAATAGTCATTGACGGGTAGGACATTGTAGTGGATAATTTTGTGTACTAAGCTTAGATTGGACCGAAGGCAGCGTAATTCTAAATTGTCTAAGCCCAAAATTTCAAAGTCTGGTGGCATAAGGTATTCGGTTGCGAGTGGAGGAGTGAAGGACTCTTCTCATGAAATATCTCTGGACTCTCTCAATTGTGTTAATGTCTGATATGCAGTGTGGGTTCCAGACAGAATAATTAATTATGAATTAGAAGTTTTAACAATTAGGGCTGCATCAAGGATTTGAATTCTTTAACTACTCATCAGTTTTAGGGATTTTGTTCTTCTTCTTTTTTTTTTTGCATTTATATCCCGCCCTTCTCCGAAGACTCAGGGCGGTTTACACTATGTTAGCAATAGTCTTCATCCATTTGTATATTTTATACAAAGTCAACTTATTGCCCCAACAATCTGGATCCTCATTTTACCTACCTTATAAAGGATGGAAGGCTGAGTCAGCCTTGGGCCTGGTGGGACTTGAACCTGCAGTAATTGCAAGCAGTTATGTTAATAACAGACTGTCTTAGCAGCCTGAGCCACCAGAGTTCTATTAGAATTTCTGCTGTTGCTTTGAAATTGGCACATGGGAAATCATGAGTCATGTGGATTAAATTGAAAATTGCATCCAGAAATGGTCTAAAGACCATCCAGAGAAGACTGTTTCACAACAGAAAGAAGCTGTTAAGACTGAGCCCTTAAATTCATTTACCGCAATAGTAGCCAAAGTCTTATCAGGCCCACTATCTGTTCCTGAGCATTTCAGTTTTGGTCTCCTAACATTCTAGTGTGTGATATCACCTTCAAGAAAGAGAGGAATCTCAGGGTTCAACCTATGAGGACAGAAAAAAAAAAGAGGAGGAAAGTAACAAGAGATGAAGACAAAAAGAGAGAGGAAGAAATAAATAAATAAATAAAACAGTGAATCAGCAATTTGGTTCTTCTTGGTGTCTTTGGCCATAGCCACCAAAGATAGATAGGAAAATGAGTGTGCTTCTCAAACCAAAAAAGTGATATCACTCTCAAAATTCCTCAACTTTCTGAGCAGTTAGTTAGTTTACTTTATTGTCATTGCACATGGTACAATGACATTAAATGCCGTCTTCAGTGTACGTTATAACTATAAAAATAAAAGCACAAACATACTTCATTTACATTCTATATAATTGAAATTGAAAACCCGATACTGCGCTATACTATAGAATTCAATATGGTTATTGCCCTGGGATAGAAGCTGTTTTTCAGCCTATTTGTCCTTGTTTTCATTATCCCGTACAGTCTGCCAGATGGTAATAGTTCAAAGAAAGGGTGCCCAGGATGAGATGGATCTTTAAGGATGTTTTGAACTTTCTTAAGGCAGCGGGAAAAAATATCTTAACAATATCAAACCAAATCTTAAGTGCGTATGTAAATGAATATATTTCTGTAACTCAGGATTTACTGGATTTTATTAATTCACGTAGCAATCTCTACATATTCTTCAGATCCAAAGATTTTACATGGCCTTTGAGTGATGCATCCCTTGTTTCTGATCCATGATATTTTGATTTTTATTCATTCATTCATTTAAAGAAGAAAAGTCATCAGATGATGTTTTTTTCAGGAAGAAAATATAGTCATGTATAACGTTGAATGGGATATGATTAAGGAAGAACCTACCCTGGATTTCTTTCAAAGTGAGATGCCAAACTGGACTCCTCAATGACATGACAGTAACAATGGATTGATGTTGCTGTCATCATTCAAAGCATTTATGGATGATTGTGCAAAAAAAGAACATTGGCTTCATAAAATTGCCAAGAGGAAAATGAGATATTAATATTTCTGTAGAAAAGAATTTTGCATGGGACTTATTTTGGGAGCTATTTTAGAAATGTAGATTGTATATTCAAAATACAGACAACAGGTGCCTGGATTTCGAGGGCGTCTTCCTTAAAAATAAAATTGTGTAATTTGGCAGGCCAGGTTGAAGTTTGTGCCCAGATGGCAGCTTCATGGAATGAATGAAACTGATCCTAGCATTTTGGGTGAAGGTTGAATGGCATTTTAATTCTTCCTACCTTTTCCCAAAGTACCTTGCCAGCTGCTTTTAAGCCTTGTAAGAGAAAATAAAATGTAGCCATATTTTTATCCCTTTACTGTGTAAAATACAACTTGGGGAGACAAAGAGAATACAAAAAAACAGAGCTGGAAGGAACTTTGGAGATCTTCTAGACCAGGGGTCTCCAACCTTGGCAACTTTAAGCCTAGAGGACTTCAACTCCCAGAATTCCTCAGCCAGTTTTGCTGGCTGGGGAATTCTGGGACTTGAAGTCCTCCAGGCTTAAAGTTGCCAAGGTTGGAGATCCCTGTTCTAGACCAACCCCCTGTTCAAGTAAATACCCTATACTATTCCAAACAAATGGCTGTCCAGTCTCTTAAAAATCTCCAATGATGGAGCATCCATAACTTCTGGAGGCAAGCTGTTCCATTGGTCCAAAGTACGCTTTTGCTGGTACAACCATTATTGCTTCTCAGCTTGCCAACAAGCCAGGGGGAGGAAAGGGTAAGATGGAATGTAGGCTCCAGACATCAAGAAGACAGCTGTGAGAACCAATGACACTTCGGCAGGTCTTTGCCAAAACCAAAGACTTTTTCCCATAACAATACAGTGACATTCAATTGGTCAATGTGACTTGTACTAATGGGGGAGGGAGAATCCTATAATTATATATTATGGGGTTTGCATGGGAATTAGCTAGATCTGGTTTTGCCCTCATCAGTGCTGAAATGATGTACTGAATAAAGTTTTGCATTCAGAGATTGGAACGTCTTGACCGTGCTTGCTTTGGTTGGGTTCGTCAGTTTGAACATAGACATTAGTTATTTATTCTCACTGTGAGGAAATTTCTCCTTAATACTACATTCTCTTTGTTAAGCTTCAATCTATTACTTCTTGTCCTGCCCTCAGATGCTTTGGAGAATAGGTTGACCCCTATTTGGGAAGGGTAGATCAATGAAGAATGTTTCTGTAGTGTTTCCCCCTACATGGAAACCAAAATTTTTTATTGCTGTAGACTTTTGTTTTCCTTTTCTTCCTCCCAACACCAAGCCTGGAAGGTGAAAGAACTCAATGTTAACACCTTGATTATTTTGACCTGGGGAGGGTAGTAGTGACTTTTATAAACCACAACCTATCTGTGGGTTCTATCTGTGTGTAGAACCATGGATCATAAGGAAAGGGAAGATGATTTCATCTGTATCAAAATCCTCAAAATAGCCCCCTTCCTCTTTTGTGAGTTGCGAAAACACATATTCATTTTAATGGGAATATTTTTAAGTGTGTTTTTCTCTAAACTTTATATTATATTGTGATGGTAATAAAAAAAACCAGACCACGTTGAGAACATAGAAAAGAGAGGAGGCTGTCTAGGGAATGGTCCAATAGGACAGGGGTCTCCAACCTTGGCAACTTTAAGCCTGAATGTTGTGGTCCATCAGCAGCCTATGGAGCTGGCAACAGAGTCGGACAGTGATGAGGCTGAGGTGAGGCCAGGGCCATTGGGAAGTGAGGTGCGGACTTCAGAGCCTCCAGAGCCTGATAATAGTGGGGTAGAGGAACAGGAGGAGCCTGTTCCTAATGTACGCATGAGAAGAGCTGCCAGAAGGCAAGAGCAGCTCAAGCAAAGAGGACGACTCAGGAGTAGGGCCAAGAGATGATTGGCCCCTCCCATAAGGCTTAAAACAGATCAGCACCAGTGTTTCAGCTTTGCCGGAAAACAACGTTGTAGCTGCATCTTCTGTTCCGTCTTCCGCTTTGTATACGTCTTTGTTTTTGTGGCTTCTGGACGTTTGCCAGGAAGGGCCTTTGGCAGTTTGCCTAATTGGACTAAGGTTTGTGAGATAATTGAGGAATTTGTGTAGGGAGGCATTTGTTTTACTTTGAGTTGAATGACTCTGGGAATGAAGTAATTCCCAGCTGTTCGAATAAAGTTGGTTTTTCCACAGACTAAATTTATTACTACCTACTTGGGTCTGGGTCACAACACTGAAGGACTTCAACTCCCAGAATTGTGGGAGTTGAAGTCCACCAGGCTTAAAGTTGCCAAGGCTGGAGTCCCGTGCGATAGGAGACAGCATAGTCCCCAACTGCATAATGCGTGGAGAAAGAAAATCAGAAGGTACCCTCCCTAGTTCTTCAGGCTGTAAAGGAGTCATCAACAGATTTGTACTTTCAGACTTGCAAGACTCTAGTTGTATAATAACGTAGAAGTAGCTCATTTGGTTGTGTTTCCTGTCTGATTTTTTTGGGGAAGACTGACATATGTACACGATGGATACATATAAGGGAAAATGTACATTAAAAAACCCTATATACTTTAGTTAGCTTGCCAAAAAATACATGAAAAAAATCACATGAATACAAGCAGACCCTTCCATATTAGAATTTGTACATTTCTCAAATGTCACTAGGCAGAGATTTTTTTATGGCAATTTTTTTTAACAAAATACATGAACTGCCCTGTTTAACTATGTAAAAAGTCCAAGCACTGGGTCTCCTTGGACTGATGCAGATTTCTTCCTTTACTCAGAGATTCCTACAACTCCTTCAAATGCCCACCAGATTCATTTTCGTTCTTCAAACAAGAACTATCTAGTTTAATAAAAAGAAGGACTAGGGGAGACATGATAGCAGTGTTCCAATATCTCAGGGGTTGCCACAAAGAAGAGGGAGTAGGGCTGTTCTCCAAAGCACCTGAGGGTAGAACAAGAAGCAATGGGTGGAAACTGATCAACAAAAGAAGCAACTTAGAACTAAGGAGAAATTTCTTGACAGTTAGAACAATTAATAAGTGGAACGACTTGCCTGCAGAAGTTGTGAATGCTCCAACACTGGAAATTTTTAAGAAAATGTTGGATAACCATATGACTGAGATGGTGTAGGGTTTCCTGCCGGTTGGACTAGAAGGCCTCCAAGGTCCCTTCCAACTCTGTTGTTATATTATATTATATTATATTATAATATTATCATGGAGTTTCCATCACCTTTCCTTTGTTGTGTACGGACAAAGGTTTTTAATTTCATACTTCATTTCCAGCTCGTTACTGTCAAGACATCATCTAAGTATCATTAAAAAGCAAGTTGGAATCAGTCTCGGCTGCAAAGCCGAGGGGAAAAAAAATTAAGGAAGATATCCCTAGTAACATGTTTTTATTGTTCCCTGAAGTGTAAGCTTTGACAAGGTAGAGGCAATTCAAGCTGTATCCATATCCATCCCTGAATTGGCAAAGTATAGCATAGTATGGCAGCAAATGAAATGAGTGGGGGAAAAAATGCGTACTTCATTAAGGATTTTATTGATACTGATTTTTTAAAAGACCAGTTTTACTAATATTTGAAATTGGTAAATGGTGTGAATATTTGGCTTGTGCTGCAAGGACATAAATGAAAAGCAGTTCACTGACCATTTTTAAGACTTAGTAATGTAGTGCGCCATTTTTTTAAATTTAATTCAGTGTAGGCACTGCTTAACTCCAAAATGATTCACAATATAATAAACTATAAAACATAAGGCAAGAAAAAATAGACCATATGAAAACACGGTCAAAATTTCTACAATTCTTTACAAAATCTTATAAAAACTGTTGTATGTTAACTCTAGAAACTATTACAGGAGCTGGCAGGAATTACTAATTAACATTAAATATGCTTTTATCCCTTCCCCTTTGAACCATCATTATTTTTATTTATTTTTATTTATTTACATTTATATCCCGCCCTTCTCCGAAGACTCAGGGCGGCTTACAGTGTGTAAGGCAATAGTCTCATTCTATTTGTATATTTACAAAGTCAACTTATTGCCCCCCCAACAATCTGGGTCCTCATTTTACCTATCTTATAAAGGATGGAAGGCTGAGTCAACCTTGGGCCTGGTGGGACTAGAACCTGCAGTAATTGCAGGCAGCTGTGTTTTAATAACAGGCTATCTTATAGCCTGAGCCACCACGGCCTTCTGTCTTAGAATATTTCAAAAAATCTCCCTCCCCCTTTTGAATTTGCATCTCTAATGAGGTATTTTTATAGATGATAAGGGCTATAAACTGAGTAGTTTTCACTTCTTAACATCTGTGATTTTAAGAACAGACGAATGGATTATCTTGTTTGAACTACCCTATGCTTGATCTCACCTGATTTTAATTCATACCTTTCTGTGCATCCCTCTGGAACCCACACTGCATTTCTGACATCAATACAATTGAACGTGTCCAGAAATATTTTACGAGAAGAGTTCTCCACTCCTCTGAAAACAACAAAATACCTTATCCCACCAGACTTGAAATCCTAGGCTTAGAAAACTTAGAATTCCGTCGCCTTTGACAAGACCTAAGTTTAACTCATAGAATCATCTATTGTAATGTCCTTCCAGTTAAAGACTACTTCAGCTTTAATTGCAATAATACAAGAGCAACCAATAGATTTAAACTTAATGTTAACTGCTTTAATCTAGATTGCAGAAAATATGACTTCTGTAACAGAATCATCAGTGCTTGGAACACATTACCTGACTCTGTGGCCTCTTCCCATAATCACAAAAGCTTTAACCAAAAACTTTCTACTATTGACCTCACCCCATTCCTAAGAGGACCATAAGGGGCATGCATAAGAGCACAAACGTGCCTACCGTTCCTGTCCTATTGTTTTTCTTTTTCTTCATATATATATATGTTTTCTGAGGTTTATGCTTATACTTCCTTATATTTCCTCATATATATGTTTATATACTGTATAATCTTTTTGAGTGATGCCTATATATATTGTTGTGACAAATAAATAAATAAAATAAATAAATAAATGCTACAGAAAGTGTTTTAAACTACAATTTGCTGCATCTTGGGTAATATCCTGGTTCACATACATAGCTAGGCCATAAATCATGACCAGGTCTTGCACCTTTACAAGCAAAATCCAAATAAATATTATGCCTTGGCATATTGTGTAAACCCAGCCAGTATAAATCAAATAAAAGCAACTGGTATCTTCCCCATGTTGCACCTAATTGAAAGGGAGCATGGGGAAACTATAAGTCAGGCAACTGAAAGTTTCCAATTTCTTTATGTCTTGTACAGATAAACCTAGTGTGTGTGAAGTTTTTGAATTGCAGAGTGGTTTTGCTTGAAGCTGTGTGCTTTGCAAATGGAGCTGATTGTTTACATCCAGCTTTGTAGATTCATAGTGCTTAATTTAGCAAATGGTTAAATTTGCTAAACTTTCCAGTTTCCACTGGAAAGATCCCGTACGTTTTATATGAAATGAATTTGAGGAAGCTTTCTTGGCGGTGCTAAAGGCACTCATTCTGATCTGTGGCCCTACTGAGTCCCTTTGTCCTATTTTATCTTTGAAGTCTGCTTGTTTCTCAGTGTATCTTGAATGAAAAATAATCAAAAGCAACTGAAAGAGTTGCCTTACTATTGCACAAGATTTTTAGCTCCTGGGAAAAGAAAACCTGCCCTGTTTCTAGAGATGTACTGTTGGTATGTTAGCCCCAAGGGACTCGTGACAGAATGGCTAGGAATAGACAACGGGCTCTAATGCCTGGCACTTGCTGCCCCAGCTCAAAATATCTATTCAGCATCTCCTGTGGTATGATGTGTGTTAGAGTAACGTCAGTTAGAGAAGACATACTCTTTGAAAATTGCAAAGGATATAGAAAGTAAAGAGAGAGAGAGAGAGAAAAAAAGAAACAATTGAAGAAATTACCAATTATGTTTTCTTCCTTCCTGCCAGCCCCACTTACTGAATTGAACGATGTCCCTGGTTTTGTGTCTAGATAACTTAGGCACAATGCCTGTTAGAATAGTAGGGAAAAGCTAGACCAGCTCGGCTGAAATTTGCTTTAATTAAGTTCCTTGACACTTTAGCTAAGTTACACCATTATACTGTTGGCTTTAAATTATTATCTTATTGCCCTTTTGAGATTTCTGAGATATTCAGAATCAGACCTGATTGGAGTGGCATAGAAGGCTAGTAAAAAAATTAAATATATTTTCAATTTTTCTCCCTTATTCTCAGAAATGCCTTCAAACTTTTTAACCTACTTAATTGTTGGAGTGTATGAAGGGTCCTGAAGATTTTTTTTTTCTCCTCCTCCTTTACATTTCCTCCGTTGCTCAGAAAGTTCCTTTGCTTCTTAGTTTAGAAAATCTAATGGGAAGAATTCATTGAGATTTTTCTTTGGGAAAGATGAAAACATGGGAGCTTTATTAATTTTCAAGTCAAATTACAGAAGAATCAAGATTTGGGGACTATTAAAAAGTATGATATTTACCCTTAGTTAGACTCAAACTGACATTTTTCAACTTCAGCCTTGTGCAAACAGATATTCATAATGTCATAGGAAATTTGAAAAAGCTAGTAGGTAAAGGAACTTTGATATTCAAACTAGAAAAGTGTACATTTATAGTTTAATATTAAAAGAAATTAATCCCGGGAATGGATAATATGTTGATTTTGCTAAAGATAATTAAATGTAAGGAATCCTGAATCTTAGGTAAAGGTAAAGGTTTCCCTCGCACATATGTGCTAGTTGTTGCCGACTCTAGGGGGCGGTGCTTATCTCCGTTTCAAAGCCGAAGAGCCAGCGCTGTCCAAAGACGTCTCTGTGGTCATGTGGCCGGCATGACTCAACACCAAAGGCGCACGGAATGCTGTTACCTTCCCACCAAAGGTGGTCCCTATTTTTTCTACTTGCATTTTTACGTGCTTTCGAAACTGCTAGTTTGGCAGAAGCTGGGACAAGTAACAGGAGCTCACCCCGTTACATGGCAGTACTAGGGATTCGAACCGCTGAGCTGCCGACCTTTCGATCGACAAGCTCAACATCCTAGCCCCTGAGCCACCGTGTCCTGAATCTTAAGATATGGTTAATCACAGGGATGAAAGAATTCTGAACTGTGGTTTCGTTCAGCATCTCATTTCCCCCAAACATAATTTAATTTCAGATCTATTCCACATTTTTTCTTGCTCAAAGATTTTTTTTATAGTGTTTCCTAATATAATGCATTGCTTGTACATTTCCTAAGATAATGTATTTGTCTATGCATTCCATGTTGGAGGGGATTGAATTGATTTCTACTTTAAAACAGATCACAGCAATGAGACTTTTGGGTCAAAGCTGAGTTACTGAGATTTGACATGGGTCTTATGGAGCCACAAAGTCAAATTTACACATTTAGCTGGAATGTCTTTTTATTTTAATTTAAAGACCCTTGTTTAGACCAGGGGTCTCCAACCTTGGTCCAAGCAAAGCTGGCTGAGGAACTCTGGGAGTTGAAGTCCACAAGTCTTAAAGGGACCAAGGTTGAAGACCCTGGTTTAGACAATAGCATCTAGATCAGGGGTCTCCAACCTTGGTCATTTTAAGACTTGTGGACTTCAAAGCTGGCTGAGGAACTCTGGGAGTTGAAGTCCACAAGTCTTAAAGTGACCAAGGTTGGAGACCTCTGATCTAGACAGTTGCAGTTTATTCAGTAAAATATCATTAAAATAGTCAAAATGTGAACCAAACATCATTCTGGCGATGAAGTGTGAAGCACAGAGTCACTTGATAGTGAGATGGATAGCAGATAAATTCAATTTTATTTATTTATTTAGCATATGGCATAGATTACATGGATAGTAGTAGTAATATACTGTGTGTATGTGTGTGTGTGTATAAACACACACACACAAATACATATTATGATACATGTATGATGGAAAGATGTAGTCAAATTTATAAGGTATGAGGAATAAGTTAGTTATTGAGAATGGAATAAGTGTTCTATATATTAATATCCAAACCATTTATCTAATTAAGCAATTAAGCACACAATCTGCTTTTCCCCCTGAATATAGCAGCTCTCAGATAGAAGCCAATCACTACATGATAGATGATAGACAGATAGATTGATAGATAGATAGATAGATGATAGATAGATAGATAGATAGATAGATAGATAGATAGATAGATAGATAGATAGATAGATGATAGAATAATTGGAATAAAATCAATCCACTTAGTGCAGTTTCTAAATGACAAAAGTTCCTAGTCTCACGTAGTCTAATATTTATCTTTTATGCTTCATTTAGTTTTTTTGTTACCCAGAATTCTGGGTATTCCAATAATCAGATCTCTCGTTCCCTCCCTCCCCCTCCCTCTCATTACCCATCACAGTTTCATTCATTATTACCCATCACAGTGTTTCCCAAAACGTTGTGTTAATTTGAAACTTAGCTTTAACTTTTTCCTCGCTCAGGCGGGAGGCATCAAGTCAACCCAGCTTAACTGTAAAGCAGCAGTGCCAAGATCACAGTTTTGCAAATAACTTTTTGAACATAAATCAATATGCAGCCCCACAAGACTGCTTCTGCTTCAGCACAAGATCTTCTTTGCCTGTATTAAAATTGCTTTGCTCGAAGAAGGACATAGTTTTGGAGCGCGGGGGGAGGGGAATAAACCCTTCCACCAAAAAGAGTTCTGTTTCACACGTCTTCTTTCCAAGCTGCTAAACTCACCCCCCAAAAAATAACAATCAACTTATTGTTAATTTTGCAGCAAACGTACTTCTTTCTTGTAACAAATTACAGCATATGTCTCCTCCTAGATCAATAGGCTTGGTCTCACACAGCTGAAAGAAAGCCTGAGCAAAGCCTGAATATGTAAATTGAAAGGTAACAAGGGGGAGCCTACTAATTTTTTCCCCCCAGATTTGTATGCAGATTCCTTGGTGCTTTCTGAGTTTGGTTGTTTGCTTGTAAGCATTTTATGTATGTATGTATGTATGTATGTATGTATGTATGTATGTATGTATGTATGCATGTATGTATGTATTAGATTTTTATTGCCACTTATAGAATAGAATAGAATAGAATAGAATAGAATAGAATTTTTTATTGGCCAAGTGTGATTGGACACACAAGGAATTTGTCTTGGTGCATATGCTCTCAGTGTACATAAAAGAAAAGATACGTTCATCAAGGTACAACATTTACAACACAATTGATGGTCAATATAGCAATATAAATCATAAGGATTGCCAGCAACAAAGTTACTGTCATACAATCATAAATGGAAAGAGATTGGTGATGGGAACTATGAAACGATTAATAGTAGTGCAGATTCAGTAAATAGTTTGACAGTGTTGAGGGAATTATTTGTTTAGCAGAGTGATGGCCTTCGGAAAAAAACGGTTCTTGTGTCTTATTCACCCATGGTGACTCAAGGCGGCTTACAGAATATAAAAAAATCACATTCAAAACAGTAAAACTCATAAAAAAAAATCAATGTAATAAAATCACCCCTGACCCCCCACCTCCCGCCCCAGCGACAACCCATCACACAAGCCTTTCATTCCTCTGAATACAACAAAATACCTTATGCCACCAGACTTGAAATCCTGGGTTTAGAAAACATAGAGCTCCGCCGCCTTCAACATGACCTGAGTTTAACTCATAGAATCGTCTATTACAATGTCCTTCCTGTTGAAGACTACTTCAGCTTCAATCGCAACAATACACGAGCACACAATAGATTTAAGCTTAATGTGAACCGCTCCAATCTTGATTGCAGAAAATATGATTTCAGTAAGAGAGTTGTTAATACTTGGAATACACTACCAGACTCTGTGGTCTCTTTCCAAAATCCCCAAAGCTTTAACCAAAAACTATCTACTATTGACCTCACCCCATTCCTAAGAGGTCTGTAAGGGGCGTGCATAAGAGCACCAACGTGCCTACCGTCCCTGTCCTAATGTTCCCTTTCATTTAATGGTCTCCATCCCGCTCTGGATTCCCCAGGCCCGCTGGCAGGACCAGGTCTTCAGCGCCTTCCGGAAGAGAATTAGGGTGGGGGCCATTCTAATCTCTGGGGGAATGATGTTCCAGAGAGAAGGAGCCACCATGGAGAACATTTCATTACCTGTTTAGGTAACTTCATCAGTGAGAGTGATTGAGTGAGTGAGAGGTTTGCTCTGGTTTTGTACAATAGCTTGCCTTGCCAGTTTTTTGGAGGGGTGTGGTTTTCTCCTTAGTACTCCCTTGATTAGAGCACTGTTTTCTGCTTCATTGTTTGCTTCTTAAAATCAATTTTAAGAGTGTCTGCCATTATAGTCAAACTGTGTTTAAAAGATGTTATCAAAGAGGATCAAGTTTTACCCAAACATGACTGAAATTGATCTGAAAGTAGATCACTTTAAAAGTGAAAGACTACAAGAATGATATGGAAAAAAAAAAGATGCTGGATTGGATATACCATTGGTTTGCAAACTTGGCTCTTTTAAGACTTGTGGACTTCAACTCCCAGAGTTCCTCAGCAGCAAAGCTGGGAGTTGAAGTCCACAAGTCTTAAAAGAGCCAAGTTTGCAGACCCCTGGGATATACCAATGAAACCAGCTGATTAAGAAGTGTATACAAAAAGCGAATCAAAAAGGTGATCTAAATAAGCTTCTTAGGCTGAATTTACAAAAGCTTTGAAATGTTTCATGGGAAGGGACAAAGAAAAAATGAGAAGAAATCAAATTCTAGCATATTATTTGAAGAGATTAAAGGTCAAGTTTGTTAACAGCACCTGTTTACAAATCTTTTGTTTGTTAAAAGCACCTGAAGGCAGGACAAGAAGGAATGGATGGAAACTAATCAAGGAGAGAAGCAACCTAGAAGTAAGGAGAAATTTCCTGATAATGACAACAATTAAGCAGTAGAACAACTTGGCTGCTGAAGTTGTGAATGCTCCAGCACTGAAATTTTTAAGAAAATGTTGGATAACCATTTGTCTGAAATAGTGTAGGGTTTCCTGCCTGGGCAGAGGGTTGGACTTGAAGGCTTCCAAGGTCCCTTCCAACTCTGTTATTATTATTAACTTGCCTCCAGAAGTTGTGAATTCTCCAACACTGGAAGTTTTTAAGAAGACACTGGATAGCCATTTGTCTGAAATGGTATACTGTCTCCTGCTGTGAGCAGGGGGTTGGACTAGAAGACCTCCAAGGTCCCTTCCAACTGTTATCTGTTCTGTTATTTAACATGAAAAAAGGAATATAAAGTTGGCTTATCCTATCAAGCTTAAAATATATTATCTTTAGTAACTCTTAGTAGACTTTTGCTGAAGATAGATAGATAGATGATAGATAGATAGATAGATAGATAGATAGATAGATAGATAGATAGATAGATAGATAGATAATATTCAGTATATATTACAGATAACAGGTGAGATATTGAAAGAAGAGGCCATTTGTTGTACTTTAAGAAAAGATTATTAGTTTCTAAATTGTATATATTTGTAATGAAAGGGGATTCTTCATTTATTTTGTTTTTACTATATTGTTTTTTCCCCATTTTTTCTTTTCTTTTTTTTATTCTTTTACTTTGAATTCATTTTTACCTTTTTAATTGCAATGTTTAATGAAATTGCTATGAAGTTGTGCAGATCATCTTAAAAATTAAACTAAAATTATCTTCTTTTGAAATACATTATTTTAAAGTGTAAGAGACCTCTTATAGATAATATTAGACAAAGATAGTCGATCCCCACACCTTGTTTTGATCTAGCTCCTTATTTGGATATCCTTTCAGCTGGGGTATTAGAAATCATGCTTTGGTTTTCATGTCTTTGCTTCATTTTTGAAGGACTCTAGAATTTAAGTCTAAGTTACTTTGGACTTGTGTATATAATGCACAATATATGCATAATGGACAATTGCAATTTATAATTTTGGAGCATATAGCTGCCTTCGGTTTTGTGAAGCTTGTGTTGGGTTTTGGCTGTCAAAACCAATATTAATTGATGCTCCTAAATCTGTTTCAGCAAGAAAGAAAGCAGAATTATGGGCCTTGCAGTGCATTAAAGTCTTGGTATTAAAAGAGGAACACCACAAATGTAACTGAAAGCATCTGGTGCATGTTGTCTCGAATGCCAGCTGACAATTAATCCGTTTTGCATTATGATCCACTTTGGAGGTTTTAAACCATTAAATCATATCTGCTTGCATTGCAGGTTTGGGAGTTTCTAGTTAAGCCAAATGAAATAGCTCGGTTTAACTGGCTGTACAACTGATGGGTTGGCGCTTGCTGGCTTGGAATTTTCGAACACTGGAGAACACAATCCAAATGTTACGATAGCATATTGCATTTGTTAATATCACGGAATGGAAGTATAAGAAATGCAGGCTTATTAAATACAGATACAAGGAATGGGAAAGAGAGGGAAGAAGATGGATCCATCTAAAATTTAATTGTATTTCAAAAATGAAGGCAAATAATTGTATTTAATTTAATTGTATTTAATTATATTTATTCAAATATACATCTTGATCAGGGACGTGGTAGCTTAGTGGGTAAGACACTGAGCTTGTTGATCGAAAGGTTGGCAGTTCAGCGGTTTGAATCCCTAGTGCCGCGTAATGGGGTGAGCTCCCGTTACTTGTCCCAGCTTCTGCCAACCTAGCAGTTTGAAAGCATGTAAAAAATGCAAGTAGAAAAATAGGGACCACCTTTGGTGGGAAGATAACAGCGTTCCATGCGCCTTTGGCATTGAGTCATGCCGGCCACATGACCACGGAGACGTCTTTGGATAGCGCTGGCTCTTTGGCTTTGAAACAGAAATGAGCACTGCCCCCTAGAATTTATTTATTTATTTATTTATTTATTTATTTATTAAATTTTTATACCGCCCTTCTCCCGAAGGACTCAGGGCGGTTTACAGCCACAGTAAAAACAACAGCAATATACATATAAAACCATAATTAAAAAAAAACTTATTACACAAATGGCCGAATTAAAACATTTAGAATAAAACCCCATAAATTATAAAATATTAAAACATTAAAACTAATTAAAATCCTATGCCAGTCCTGCGCGAACAAACAAATAGGTCTTCAGCTCGAGGCGGAAAGTCCAAAGGTCCGGCAGTCCAGGGGGAAGTTCGTTCCAAAGGGTGGGAGCCCCCACAGAGAAGGCCCTCCCCCTGGGGGCCGCCAGCCGACATTGCTTGGCGGACGGCACCCTAAGGAGTCCCTCTCTGTGCGAGCGTACAGGTCGGTGGGAGGCATTCGGTAACAGCAGGCGGTCCCATAAGTACCCTGGCCCTAAGCCATGGAGCGCTTTAAAGGTAGTCACCAAAACCTTGAAGTGCACCCGAAAGACCACAGGCAGCCAGTGCAGTCTGCGCAGGAGTGGTGTTACATGGGAGCAACGTGTGGCTCCCACTATCACCCGCGCAGCTGCATTCTGAACCAACTGGAGCCTCCGGGTACTCTTCAAGGGGAGCCCCATGTAGAGAGCATTGCAGTAGTCCAAGCGAGAGGTAACCAGAGCATGAGTGACCGTGCATAAGGCATCCCGGTCAAGGAAGGGGCGCAGCTGGCGAACCAGGCGAACCTGGTAAAAAGCCCTCCTGGCGACGATCGTCAGACGATCGTCAGTTGGGAACGACTAGCACGTATGTGCGAGGGGAACCTTTACCTTTACATCTTGATCAGCATCATTATCATTTTAGCCCTTGTCTATCCACTGTGGGATGATAACCATTCCTGCATGTTTTCAACCAATATGGTCCTGAGTTTTCTTTTGCCAACTGGGCTCACAATACGTGCTGATACATCTTGATCAGTGTACATTTTTCTTCACCGTGGACTTTTTGCAGTAACTATGTAGCCACGTTATTTTTTTTACTGTAGATCATTCCATAAAACATGCATAGGCTGATTTTTTTGGTAATTAGGAGGTGGGTTTTTTGGGGGGGGAGGACTTGGATTTTTTTTATAACCTGGGAAAGCAAAAGTTTTCAGGATTTAGTTTACTAAAGTTATTTTCCCACCTTGCTTCACTACAGTCAAAAATTATTTATTTTTGTTTGGATTGTTTTACCCAGTCCTTATTATTTTTATAAATAACTCAAGGTGGTAAACATACCTAATCCTCATCCTTCCTCCTGTTTCCCCACAACAACAACCCTGTGAGGTGGGTTGGGCTGAGAGAATGACTGGCCCAAGGTTATCCAGCTGGCTTTCATGCCCAAAGTGGGACTGAAACGCTTTTTAATCTGATGCCTTAATCACTATTAACCACTTAACCATTATGTCGTTGATTTACATTGATATAAAGAAGTATAAATGCCTAGTTCAGCCATAACCTAATTTGCTTGTTTAATACCTGCCTTGGAGATTTTCAGAACAGGTTAGATTTAGGGAGATAGAACTTTTTTGGTTTATATATATTTCAGAAGCCTTGACTCTAGTTTGTGAATGTTTAGTGACAACAGAATGCAATATATTTCTGAATAATTTCTCTTTACTCATTGTTGAGTAACAGAACATTTTAAAGTTGTCAATATTTTTTTTGGGGTGGTGGTGTCTACATTTCCTTCTTTTCTCTTTCATTTTCACCACAACTGCGCGGGTGATAGAGGGAGCTTCACGTAGCTCCCATGTAACACCACTCCTGCGCAGACTGCACTGGCTACCTGTGGTCTTTCGGGTGCACTTTAAGGTTTTGGTCACTACCTTTAAAGCGCTCCATGGCTTAGGGCCAGGGTACTTACGGGACCGCCTACTGTTACCGCATGCCTCCCACCGACCGTACGCTCACACAGAGAGGGACTTCTCAGGGTGCCGTCCGCCAAACAATGTCGGCTGGCGGCCCCCAGGGGAAGATCCTTCTCTGTGGGGGCTCCTACCCTCTGGAATGAACTTCCCCCTGGTTTACACCAAATACCTGACCTTCGGACCTTTCGCCGCGAACTGAAAACACATCTATTTATTTGCGCGGGGCTGGCTTAAATTTTATTGGGTTTTTATTGGGTTTTTAAAATTTTTATTATGAATTTTAATGGGTTTTTTAGTTTTATATGTTTTAAAGTCTTAGGCCAATGGTGTAATAAGTTTTTTAATTCGGGTTTTAATTGTATATTGTATTGTTTGTTTTATTTTGGCTGTACACCGCCCTGAGTCCTTCGGGAGAAGGGCGGTATAAAAATCAAAATAATAATAATAATAATAATAATAATAATAATAATAATAATAATAATAATAACAACAACAACAACAACAACAACAACAACAACAACAACAACTAAGTCTATTCCTTCAGTCCACCTGAAATTAGCAGGGAAGTAGCTAGCTTCATTTTCCAAATTTTGCCCTTGAGGTGAAATTGGGGAAGCAAAAAGACTGGATAAAAAGGCAGAACTATCCTGTAATGGCTCATGTTTATGAGGCAGGGAATGTGCCGAGATAAATCAGAATCCTTTTCCTGTGATGAATATAAAGTTAGGGATTGATTGCCATATTTTCTAATTTGGCTGAGGTATTTTTTCACCGAGTCTTGGTACCTATTGACAGAGATTCTATGGCAATGTCACTTTCATACAAAAATAAACATACAAACCAAGGATGGATTACACCATGAAATTTTATATCCCTTTGTGGTTATTTGCACTAGAGAAATGCTTTGTTATGGCTGTTAAACTGTCACAACATTTGGCTTTGCAAGCTCCATCGAAATAAGACCCATAGCTCAGGTAAAACCTCCAATGTCTTGTTTAGCATGTGACAAATCTGGATTTCAAAAAGCAGATTAGAAAAATTGACCTGAAAAAGATAATTACTTGTAATCTAGATGTAAATTCTTGGCATTATTACTGCGTTTGGTGAATGTTAAGACCAATGTTAATGTTAATGTTAAGAGCCAGCTAGAAACCAGGAGACTGTGAATTCTAGTTCCAGTTTAGGCATGAAAGACAGCTGGGTAACTTTGGGCCAATCACCAAGAGACAGTCAGTTCTAGCTGCACTTTAGGCATGAAAAGCAACTGTGACTTTGGGCCAATCAGTAGGACATTATGGGTTCTAGTCCAGTCTTAGGCAGAAAAGCCAGCTGGGTGATTTGGGGCCAGTCCAGTGGTGGGTTTCAAATTTTTTTACTACCAGTTCTGTAGGCGTGACTTGGTGGGCATGGCAGGGGAAGGATACTGTAAAATCCCCATTCCCTCCCCACTCCAAGGGAAGGTTACTGCAAGATTCCCCATTTCCTCCCTATCATCTGAGACTCGGAAGGCAGAGAATAAATGGGGGCGGGGCCAGTCAGAATTTTTACTACCGGTTCTCTGAACTACTCAAAATTTCCACAACCGGTTCTCCAGAACTGGTCAGAATCTGCTGAAACCCACCTCTGGACCCTTTCAGCCCAACTCACCTTGCAGAGCTGTTCTTGTAGGGAAAATAGGAGGAGGAAGGAGAATAAACTATGTTTGTCATGTTATTGATATAAATAAAGGCAGGATAAAAATTATTTATTAATGATTGGCAAACTTAACTCCTGATGCAATTAGGTTCCCATTCTAATGCCCAGGTATGCTTGCCAAGCTGTTGTTTAAATAATTGGGTAATAGGACTGTGATAAGCCAAATTTTATAAGCTTAACCTAATTTCATAGTTTTGATGCTTGGATCCCAACTGGATACATGATTGCAGTGTTGCCCATTATCACAATTTTGCTCTTGCTCACATCCCAAATAAGATAAAGGTAAAGGTTCCCCTGCACATATGTACTAGTCGTTCCTGACTCTAGGGGGCAGTGCTCATCTCCGTTTCAAAGCCGAAGAGCCAGCGCTGTCCGAAGACGTCTCCGTGGTCATGTGGCCGGCATTACTAAATGCCAGAGGTGTACAGAATGCTGTTCCCTTCCCACCAAAGTTGGTCCCTATTTTTCTACTTGCATTTTTTACGTGCATTTATTTTGAACTGCTAGGTTGGCAGAAGCTGGGACAAATAACGGGAGCTCACCCCATTACACGGCGCTAGGGATTCGAACCACTGAACTGCTGACCTTTCGATTGACACACATCCCTGAGCACATCTCAAATAAATGTACTCAAAAGTTGAATCCCATTGTATTTAAATCACCTTGTTGGGGATAGGAGCCTTTGATTAAAAGGAGGATAAAACATATGAAGAACGGTTGCAGGAACTAGGTATGTCTAGTTTAACAAAAAGAAGGACTAGGGGAGACATGATAGCTGTGTTCCAATATCTTAGGGGCTGCCACAAAGAAGAGGGAGTCAGGCTGTTCACCAAAGCACCTGAGGGTAGAACAAGAAGCAATGGGTGGAAACTGGTCAAAGAAAGAAGCAACTTAGAACTTAGAGAAATTTCCTGACAGTTAGAACAATTAATAAGTGGAACGACTTGCCTTCAGAAGTTGTGAATGCTCCAACACTGGAAATTTTTAAGAAAATGTTGGATAACCATCTGACTGAGATGGTGTAGGGTTTCCTGCCTGGGCAGGGGGTTGGACTAGAAGGCCTCCAAGGTCCCTTCCAACTCTGATGTTATGTTATGTTATGTTATGTTATGATTACCGTTGCATCCTTGTTTACAAATGTATGGAAACTTTGTTACATGAAAATCCCCCCCCCTTTTTTTTTGGAACACAACACAACAAAACACAATCAAAGCAACGCCTTAGGTGACAGGGGGAACAATGGGAAATTATTTCTGTTTGTTCTATTCTGTAAATGTTAGTGGGTTTACAGGTTTTGTTTTCAGTGGAATGTTTTGTTTCTTTCTAGAGGACTGACTTTGTGTTTAATACTAGAAGGCTAAGAAAGCCACATATGTATTGCCTCTTTTCAATCTTCTATATTTATCTAAATGTCACAGGTGTGCCTGTCAAGATTTAAATGCTAAGCCTCAATAGATGACATTTTTGGTTTCAAATGCAAACTTTATTTCATGCTACAAAAGACAGAATTCCCCAGCTCTATTTAGGACCATAAACTTTGAGTCTTTTTTCTCCTGCAAACTCACTGTTAAACTTTGCCTACATTTGGACCATAACATATAAAAAGCTTCATAATATGAATTTCGTTACTGTACTTCCCCAAATCATGTTGCAAGCAATATAAATTTGGCTTCTTTCCAAGGTAACCAAGAGAAGCTTACCTTTAAAAGGTCAGTTTGAAAGCAGTCATGATTTGAACATAAAAGAAACACAATATATTGTGAAAACGGATTTCCTTATTTAGAGAGGGCTACAAAGACATGTAATGGGACGCGATGGCTCAGTGGCTAAGATGCTGAGCTTGTCGATCGAAAGGTCATCAGTTCAGCAGTTCAAATCCCTAGCACTGTGTAATGGCGTGAGCTCCCATTAGCATCCCAACCTAGCATTTCAAAAGCATGTAAAAAATGCAAGTAGAAAAAATAGAAATTACCTTTGGTGAGAAGGCGTTCCGTGCGCCTTTGGTGTTTAGTCATGGTGGCCACATGACCATGGAGATCTCTTCGGACAGTGCTAGCTCTTCGGCTTTGAAACGGAGATAAGCACTGCCCCCTAGAGTCGGGAACGACTAGCACATATGTGCGAGGGGAACCTTTACCTTTATAAAGACAAGACAGCTTGTAACAATCACCAAGAAAGAAGCACTATCAGTGAGACGATCATACAAGATAATCTTAGAGATTACAATTTAGAATTCACTCTGTCTTTCATAAGGGGTAAATTGAGAAAAAATAATTTATTTATTCACTTATATTTTGTGTTTCTAAAGCACCCATCTCCCTCAAAGAGAAACTCTTCAATAAAACATCAAAATATAAAACAGTATATGAACATTAAAAGAGTTAAGATTTTGAGTTAAAAAAATAAAAATATTAGGAGGTAAGCATAATTAACCCTGTTAAAAAATGGTTTTTTTTGTTTTGTTTTTTGTTTACATTTATATTCCGCCCTTCTCCGAAGACTCAGGGCAGCTTACAGTGTGTAAGGCAATTGACAAAGGCAAAATGATTATTTTAGAAGGCAAAGCAGAGAACAGGCATGTATGCTTCAATAGAATAGAATAGAATAGAATAGAATAGAATAGAATAGAATAGAATAGAATAGAATAGAATAGAATAGAATAGAATAGAATAGAATTCTTTATTGGCCAAGTGTGATTGGACACACAAGGAATTTGTCTTTGGTGCATATTCACAAGGCCAGCATTGGTTAATCTGCTATTTAATAAATGGAATTATTAGTAAGTTCTCTGTGGCCCCCTTGGGCACTATTGTATACAGTTTGGGAATTGCAGTCTCTGGTCTAAAAGCAATTATCTTTCCCCAGACCATAAATCAAAGGCTTGAGAAGCAGTTAAAAAGAAGAAGGATTATTAAAATTCGTAGGCACACATGGGTGGGCTATTTTTTTTCAAGCTTACATTGGGATAAAGTAGCATTTAAGGTAACGTAACATTTGTACTTTAAAACCTGTGTTCAGGAAATCAAAGAAAGAAGGGATTTGCCAAATGTCATAAATTTCTTCATACATGAGATGAGAATCAAAATATTAGGAGAAAGTAAAATTAACCAAGGTATCCATTCCATCACTAGACTCCTGTTGGAAATGAATTCAACCAACAAGGCATGGGTCGATGAAAACAAAGAGACTTTATTAAAATCTATTTTGCAAAATAGGGTGGGTATATCCCAGCAGATCTTAACAGGGAGTTTGAGCCAGGAAGCCACACTTGTAATTTCAAAAGCATCACATTTTATAGTCACGAACCCCCCCCCACCATGACGCCCCCCCCACCTGCTCCTCCTATATCAGATCCAGTGACTGATCACAGCTAATCCGGGACACCTTCAGAGACAACATCATCTCTTTCTCTAATTTCATGGTTTTTTTTAATTTATTTATTTATTTTTGTCACAACAGTATACACAAACATCGTCATAAATAAAAACAACATATCATGAAAGAAAAATATGTATATACAAGTAAAAGCATGCAACAGCTATGTTAATTTGATATAATGAAGGGAACAATAGGACAGGAACGGTAGGCACTTTTGTGCTCTTATGAAATTCTGGGAGTTGAAGTCCTCCAGGCTTAAAATTGCCAAGGTTAGAGACTCCTGTTCTAGTCTAACAAAAAGAAGGACTAGAGGCAGAATAGCTCACTCATCTCCCCCCACACCACCCAGCTGTAATACACAAGCAGAGCTGGTAGCCGGCGCCTCCCACCCCAAACCCAATCCACGATGCACGGGAGGCATGCGCAGACAATGATACACAGCGCATTACTGTGGAACCGGTGGGCGGTTAGAAAATTTTACTACTAACAGAGATACAAAAGTGGGTGGTAGGTATAAAAAGGTTGACTACCCCTGAGCTATGGTATACGTTCTATCTATGCAAGGAGAATCTCATCTATATAATATCATACATGCCAAGAGCTCTTTCATTCCAGGAAGGCTCATCCCATCCTATGATGATGTTCCTCACATAAAAGGCCTCTCTCTATTTTCAGAGTATCTTCTGTTGTCCCCAGCCTGAATGCGAAATGGTCTCCAGTAACTAGTTGGCAACAATTCTGTGCTTATTATACAACTTTCTTTGAAACAGCAGTAAAATCCCTGTACTGAACAAATGAGGTACTCAAATCTCATCATAAATGCTATTAATTAAAACAGACATAATCTGAAGTGTGTTGCAAAAATACATCAAAACAAGAGCAGCTATTCAAGGAAGGCGCCTGATCATTTAAGGACATTTGAAGCCCATTAATGCATATCTGCGGCTGGTTTTATGTGACATTGTCTCCTCTTCCTTTGCAGAAGGAGATCATTTCAATGGATATTGCAAGTCCAAACCCTCTGTTAGAACGAGTCCATGTTGCCTTTTAAAAAGGAGCTGTGCTTGAAGCGACAAAAAGCAATATTGAGGTATGTTCCCCTTCTTTATGCAATTATTAAAATCAGTAATAAATGCTTTGGAGATATTGTGTAGAGAGAAACTTGGAATTATACATGCTGTTCAAGCTTTGGTTATTATTGTGGTTTTTATTGAGAAAGAATGATGGCTTTTATTGAGCAGAAAGGATTATAAATTTGAAGAAAACATAGGCCACTTTTGGTATAATTGTAGATTGTCCTAAACATCCCTTCAAAGGTTATCTTGCATAGTTTCTAAAGCTGAATTAGACTTTGGCTGTAATTTAATATGTTTAATTAATTGCTTTATGATTTATGTTATATGAGTATCCTCAAGAAGGAGATGGACTTGGCGTGGTCATTCCAATGAAAAGTTGCCTAGAGAATGATGTCTTTATAGCTAGACAATTTGAATAATGACTTATATGGACTATGATGTGAAGTTCATTAGGGAGATGGAGGTTATTCTAACCAGACAAAATTGGTGTTTCGTGGATGAATGGCATTCCAAAGTAGAAATAACTTATTTTTATTGTTGTGATCTGAAAGTATTTCTATCTATCTATCTGTCTATCAATCTGTCTATTGTCTGTCCTTCCCAATCTTCCTGTTTGGGTATCCAGTAGCATAATGGTATACTTGATACATGACACATTGGTTTAATCAAGATTGTCAATGGTTCTTGGTGACTTTGGGTGAATTGCTGCCTTCTTGGATACAAAGGTTGAGCTACAGCCTTCATGCAGGGCAAGGACTAACTGCCACTCTATCCTGCTGCCCCCAATACCGTCTGCAATTGCAGTTTGTGTGACTTCTGTATGGATTCTGTGCATATGGACTTATGTCTCTCTTTCTCTCCCCCAACCACCTAAGTCTTGTGACAGCAGTTTATGTCATCACATACATTCAATTTAATCCCATTTACCTTTACATCAATGTACCCGTATTTTTCGGAGTATAAAATGCACCGGAGTATAAGATGCACCTTAGTTTTTGGGGAGAAAATAAGAAAAAAGCTGATTGGCAGGTGGATCGGCCTCCCAGAATACCCCGAATCAGCTGTTCCCAGAAATGAATTTTACCAACAGGTTCCTTGGTTGTGAGCTCTATGTCTTGCTTTTTTTTTTGCTTTTTTTTTTCTGCCTCTGAAAGCCTCCAAAACAGAACTTCAGAAAAAAAAGCCGCTGAAGCTCTGTTTGGGGGCTTTTTTTCTGAAGCTCTATTTGGGGTTTTCTTTTCTGAAGCTCTGTTTAGGGGCTTCTTTTCTGAAGCTTCTTTCAACCTCTGAAACATCCATTTGAGAAGCTGGGTAGGGCTACTTTCGGAGTATAAGACGCACCCAGATTTTCACCCTCTTTTTTGGGGGGGAAAAGGTACGTCTTATACGGTAAATTAAGATGCCATAAGATTGCTTCTCACTTGTATACTCAACACCTTCTCTCTCTTGCCTTCTTTCTCGGTGTGATTATACACTTTCAAATCAGTCTTCTATCAACTGTCTGGACAAATCCCTGCAGATTTTTTGGCAACATTTTCAGAACAGGTTTGCCCTTGTCTTCTTCCTGGAGGTTGAGACAGAGTGAATGGTTCAGCTGCTTTCGCACCTAATGTGGGATTAGAACTCACAGTCTCCCAGTTTCTAGCCTAGGAACTTGACCACTACACAACACTGGCTCTCTTTGCCACATTTCAAATGACAATTTGTGAATGTCACCATAGAGAGAACCTATACCTTTCATGCCTCTTGTCTGTGTTAATAAATTAACCTAAAGAAGCTAGAGAACCTTGTAGTTCTTAACTCTCCTTTAGGTCCAAGCAAGTTATGTATTTGTACATCCTACATCTTTATGTGCATTCTCCAGTACTATACATAATGTCACCATAATACCACTGTGCATAATGCTCCTTCACAGTCTCTGGCCTCACCAAGTCAATGGAAATGTCTACAGAGTACCTGCACCCTTGTTAGTTGTTGTACAATCAGAGTCCTTGCTTTAGAACAGCTTTGCCTTAGCTAAATTTATTTATTATCAAATTTCTACATCGCTCATCTTACTTGTTTGGTCACCACATTACAAAACAGATGTTGAGACTTTGGAAAAAGTGCAAAGAAGAGCAACTAAGACGATTAAAGGCCTGGAGACTTAAACATATGAAGAACGGTTGCAAGATTTGATTATGGCCAGTCTAGAGAAGAGAAGGACCAGGGGTGACATGATAGCAGTATTCCAGTATTTGAGGGGTTGCTACAAAGAAGAGGATCAAGTTATTCTCCAAAGCACCTGAAGGCAGGACAGGAAACAATGGATAGAAACTAATCAAGGAGAGAAACAACCTGGAATTAAGGAGGAACTTCCTAACAGTGAGAACAATTAACAATTAAAGAACAGCTTGCCTTCAGAAGTTGCAAGTGCTTCATCACTGGAGGTTTTTAAGAAGAGAGTGGATAGCCTGAAATGGTATAGGGCCATGATGGTGAACCTATGATACGTGTGCCCGAAGTAGCACATGGAGCCATGTCACCTGGCATGCGCGGCGTCGGCCATCCCTCTTCTGGGTTTCTGGTGCACATGCATGAGTGATGATCAGCTGGCCTTTTTGCATGCATCAGTGCCAGAAACTGGAAGAGCTGGTCTCCTATTTTCCTGCATAAGCATGTGCGCTGGCCAGCTGATCATCATGAGTGCATGTGTGACTAGCTGGCCAGGGCACATGCGTGCATGTGCGCACCAGAAACCAGAAGTTCATTTTCAGGCATGGGCATGCGCCATTGGTAGCTCCCCTTCCAGGTTGCTGCCCAGACATGTATGTGCTCTCTCTTTTTGGCACTTGGTGGTGAAAAGGTTCGCTATCACTGGTATAGAGTCTCCTGCTTGAGCAGGGGGCTGGACTAGAAGACCTCGAAGGTCCCTTCCAGCTCTATTCTGATTGACTGAGTTCGGTGTGATTTACCTAAGTGACTCTGAACAGTTTACAAACAAGACAAAAGAGACACATGGAATCAAAGAGTTCTAAGATCCACATTGGATAAAAATGATATAAGAAGACACTAGGAAATAAAACTCACTACAATCACTACCTTAATAAAAAAAATATGTGGTTTTTCAATGTAGTATATGATGCAAATTTGATGGCTCCTGTGTACCTATTTTAAGAATTTTTTTATTTATTTTTTTTATTTTTTTTATTTTTTATAAACATAATAATAATAATAAAAATCATTGTGAACAGATTATCAGTCAGGTACATCCTTACACATATTTCAAATTTCACCCCCCATTATGGTCTAATACAATATATTTTCTTCTCCTTTTTAAAATTGTTATTTGCACATATCTAATAAAAAAAATTCTATTCCATCCCATTCTGAAAAATATTTAAATGAAGTCTAGTCCCCATATTTAAATCCCCAAAACATCATTAATAAATCTTCTGTTAGTTTGTTAAATTTCACAAATCTGAACATATATCTGTATTACTTAATCAGAGGTCAGAATTGTTGTTTGCATTACTAACAGAGCGGTCAAAAATCAAGGCCTCCAAAACTTCTTTACCTGAAGGAATGAAAAAGAATGCAAAGATTTATAAAATCATGTTGTGTAGTACACAAAAGAATGACCTTGGTATAAAAAGCAGCAACAAATTATTTGCTATTCTTTGAGCGCAATCTTCACAGACCCCCCCCCCTTCATTATGATATTTTTCTTAAATGTAAGGTTTTTTCCCCCAGAAAATTTAGCTGACAGTTTGGAATGGAAAAACTACTAAAACCCTTACTTACAGAATGTGTCCAAAATCCATGACCCCCAATTTTCAAGGAATGAATTTTGAGGAGGAAACTTTTGCTCCTGGCCGCTGTGTTCATGTGATCATCGTTTTCAAAATATAATGACAATTTCTCAGTCAAACTTTCAATACTTCACTTCCTCCCCTCACTGAGCATCAGTCACATGGGGAAGGGGAAGGCAGTTATCTCTCACTTTCTTTTCTGAGTAGAATTTCATAGGTAAAGGTAAAGGTTCCTCTCGCACATATGTGCTAGTCATTTCTGATTCTAGGGGCCAGTTCTCATCTCCATTTCAAAGCTGAAAAGCCAGCGCTGTCCGAAGATGTCTCTGTGGTCATGTGGCTAGCATGAATAAATGCCAAAGGCGCACGGAACGCTGTTCCCTTCCCACCAAAGGTAGTCCCTATTTTTCTACTTGCATTTTTTGTGTGCTTTTGAACTGCTAGGTTGGCAGAAGCTGGGACAAGTAATGGAAGTTCACCCCATTACACGGCACTAGGGATTTGAAGCACTGAACTGCCGACCTTTCAATCGGCAAGCTCAGTGTCTTAGCCACTGAGTCATCACATCCCCTATTTCATAAGAATTTCTTAAGAAACTCCCAAATCCCTAAGTCATCAGATTCAGTAAAGGAAAATTCTATTCACACTGCCAGAGTTGACCATGGGTAAATCAAAAAGCAGTAAAAATGGGAGTGACTTTTGTAAATGTTGTACCTTGATGAACGTATCTTTTCTTTTATGTACACTGAGAGCATATGCACCAAGACAAATTCCTTGTGTGTCCAATCACACTTGGCCAATAAAATTCTATTCTATTCTATTCTATTCTAAATAAAATTCTATTCTATTCTATTATCAGTTTCACCATTGAGTATCTTCATGAGAAGCGGGCAAGGGACATCAGAAATCCTTCCTTCCTTCCTTCCTTCCTTCCTTCCTTCCTTCCTTCCTTCCTTCCTTCCTTCCTTCCTTCCCTCCCTCCCTCCCTCCCTCCCTTTCCATCCATCCATCCATCCATCCATCCATCCATCCATCCATCCATCCATCCTTCTTAACCAACAAAGAGGAAAGAGTAATAATTTTTCCAGCTAGCTTGGGCATGAAATAAAATTAACCTAAATTTGGAAATGACATGATAATCATGGCATAAAGGATTCTGGTTGGCACATGCACAAGACTCCGGGAGGCTGGAGGTCTGGTGCTGAGCCTGTAACAGCCTTCTCTCCTTTCAGCAGCTTGTCTAGCAGCAGATTGGTTCATTATCAAGCAACGCCATTAATCTCTTTTATTAGCGTCTTTAAAATAAACAAACAATGATTCTGCTGTGTTTGACACAAGTGGTGCATTTTAATTTTCTATGCTTGTATTGCTGGCTCTCTTTGCAACAATTGAGATTCAAATGCACCACTCCATTCCAGCAAATCTGAGTTTGGCATTTGAGGAGCCATATGACAACAACATTGCGTGCATGTTAAATGAAAGTGTGCTAATTTTGCATCTTCCACATGCGGTACAGCACTAACCCAGTAACATTTCCTTTCATTAATGGAGAGGCAGGAAAACACACACCTTGTTTAAAATGAAAGGGAAGACCAAACTGTTTTCTTTGCTTTATCTGTATTCTTTCGCAGACTTTCTTAGTAATCCTGCTCACCTTAGACACTGGCTTTGTTCAGGGGTGGGCTTCAAAAATTTTAGCAAGGGGTTCTCTGCCCGGTTGCTGGGTGGGCGTGGCCATGGTGGACGTGGCCTAGTCAGTGTCCTGCACCATGATGGGGAGGCGTTTTTGCCTTCCCCAGGCTCTGGAGGCTTTTCTTGAGCCTCTGGGAGGGTGAAAACTGCCTCCCCAGGCTCTGGAGGCCAGAAACAGGCCCATTTCTGAACTTCCAATAGGCCAATTTTTCATCCTCCCTGAGCCTCTGCGTGTGCTCTACACTTACCTGCATCCAAACCAGGCCATATGGGGACTCCTGGGAGGGATGGAGTGGGGTGGGCGGGGCCAGCCAGGAGTGGGATTTGGGGGTTCTCTGAACTGCACAGAATCTTAGCTAGAGGTTCTCCCGAACCCCTGCGAACCCCCAGCAGCCCATCCCTGGCTTTGGTCACTTTTAACTATGGTTCTCATCATACCATTTTAAGGACTGTACAGCCATTGAATAGACTAGAGGTGTTTCTCTCTCTCTCCCTCTCTCCCTCCCTCTCTCCCTCCCTCCCTCCAGACAGACAGACAATGAGATTTTTGGAGGAGTTTTCCACTTTACAATGAGCCTCAATATAGAGATTGTGAACTGATAGCATTTGTTGATGGTAGCTGTTAGATTTGGTTATAAATTCATTTCTTGTGACGCTTAGCTCCATAATCAAAAATTGGATTGCTCAGCAGAAGACTCAGAGACATAACTAGGCAAACTTAGTTTCTTTATTCCAGACAGGAATAAAACATAAGCCATACATCCAAAGAAGATTGGTCTGCTGTAGTACTTAAGAAGGAGAGCATCTAAAGATACAGATGGTACCAGTTGTCTGCTAATATAACTCTTCTTTCTAGCCCAGGAGCTGCTGGTTCCTTCTTCACCAACTGCATTTCTTACACTGTAAGTGTCCCAGTGAATACACAGGAGCAAGGAAGAATAATGTCTTCATCACCCTAGGAAATTACCATCCAATGCTAGTAGCTAAATTCTACTGCAAAATAGAACCATATCTTTTAAAAATTAAAACGAGGCTGCAGTGAGAGTCCATGAACATGTATATTCCTGGCCAGATTCTATTTTTTTTAGAAAAAGAGAAGCCAGAAACGGTTGCAGTGAATAGTGCCAACTAGGATAGATTTGGCTTTCTTTGTCTACCCAGGTGTTCATGCTGGGCTTGTTTATTGCTAGCCCATCTTCTACTTACCTCTCGATACTCACAGTTGTGCACCTCAGTTTGTGTCCTAACATTAGTGTTCATAACTGCCTGTGAAATGCATTGTTCCAAAACATGCATTCAGAGATTACAATGCTTGCACAGTGTAGCTGTTGCCTCATTCATTCTGTGAGGAATGAAAGCTTTTCCTTCTTAATAAATGCACAATAGGTTCAACAGCTTCATGAACAGACTTTGAGAATCATTTGACTTTTTCAGGTGTTTCTGCCCTGGGTCAATCAAATAGCTGTTCCTGTTGATTTAACAAGACAAATTCTGAAAATATCGTAGGGATTGTTAAACTGACCGTATGGGTGAAAAGTACTTAGAACTGGGTAAAATATCTAAAATAAACAAATACCACGTTAACAAAGATGAATCAGCACGTTGAAACAATCCTGATAAAAGGCCACTACTGCAGGAAGGCCAGTAGGATATAAACCATGAGACCGAAAAATAGGAAATCTTCAGTTGTGGATTAAAAGCTGTAATGAAAACCTCACACCCACAGCTGGCTAAAGTTCCCCTATCTTTAAAATGCCCATTCCCTTAGTCTTTTCTTCACTTACTTCATAATAAATCTTCTCTTTACTGTCAGTAACCCAGATGACTTGTTATTATTGCACAGCAGTAAACAAAGGGATGGATGGATGGATGGATGGATGGATGGATGGATGGATGGATGGATAGATAGATAGATAGATAGATAGATAGATAGATAGATAGATAGATAGATAGATAGATAGATAGATAGATAGATAGATAGATAAATAATGGATGGATGATGGGTGGATGGATGATGGATGGATGGATCTGTAACCATTAAATACAATATTGGGAAGCACTAATTCTAAACATCAAAATGTTTATAATTCTTACTAAAGTACAAATAAAATGGGAAAAATAAAACAAGAAAAACGAAGTGCATTTTTTACAACTAACATTAGTAATTACAATTGGTGAAATAAATCTATTGCCAGTTGAAATATTTTTACTGTTCTATATTTCTGTTCCTATTCCTGCATTTTTGTGCAATTTATAGATCTCTGGACACATATTTAAGAAAGGAGATTTCATCTCAATTCATTTTGAAATACATGTATGGCATATGTGTGCATGCGTGTTAACTTACAGTTGAATTGTGAAATATGCAAATAGTCTTTGAACTTTCATAAATACATCTTAAGGCAAAAAGGGCCTCAGAAGGCGTGTTATTGAATATAGGTAGTCCTTGACTTGCAACAGTTCATTTAGTGACCCTTCAAAGTTACAATGGCACTGAAAAAAATGACTTATGACTGTTCTTCACGCTTACAATCCTTGCAGCTTCCCTCTAGTCGCACGATCAAAATTCAGAGGCTTGGCAATTGACTCATATTTATGACAATTGCAGAATCCCGGGGTCATGTAATCCCCTTTTGAGACCTTCTGACAAGCGACGTTAATGGGGAAGCCAGATTCATTTAACAACTGTGATACTAACTTAACAAGTGCAGCAATTCATTTAACAACTCATTTAATAACTCGTTTAACAACAATTACTGCAGGTTCAAGTCCCACCAGGCCCAAGGTTGACTCAGCCTTCCATCCTTTATAAGGTAGATAAAATGAGGACCCAGATTGTTGGGGGCAATAAGTTGACTTTGTATATAGAATAGAATAGAATAGAATTTTTATTGGCCAAGTGTGATTGGACACACAAGGAATTTGTCTTGGTGCATATGCTCTCAGTGTACATAAAAGAAAAGATACGTTCATCAAGGTACAACATTTACAACACAATTGATGGTCAATATATCAATATAAATCATAAGGATTGCCAGCAACAAGTTATAGTCATACAGTCATAAGTGGAAAGAGATTGGTGATGGGAACTATGAAACGATTAATAGTAGTGCAGATTCAGTAAATAGTCTGACCGTGTTGAGGGAATTATTTGTTTAGCAGAGTGATGGCCTTCGGGAAAAAACTGTTCTTGTGTCTAGTTGTTCTGGTGTGCAGTGCTCTATAGCGTCATTTTGAGGGTAGGAGTTGAATATAATATACAAAAGGATGAAGACTATTGCTTGACATAGTGTAAGCCGCCCTGAGTCTTCGGAGAAGGGTGGGATATAAATGCAAATAAAACAAAACAAAACAAGAAAGGTCTTAAAATTGGGCAAAACACATTTAACAAACGTTTCACTTAGCAACATAAATTTTGGGTTTAATTGTGGTTGTAAGTCGAGAACTACCTGTATCTGTTTGGGGTAGTGTTATCAGATCCATTTCCAAACCACCCTTCCAGTGGTGGCATTCAGCCGGTTCTATGCGGATCGGGTGAACCGGTAGCAGCAGTGGCAGGAGGCTCCGCCCACCCACCCAGACATCATTACATCCTGTTTTTGATGCTCTGTACGTGCACGCTCACATTTGCGAACCGGTAGCGAAGGTAAGTGAATACCCCCCTCCCCCTGCATCCTTCCCCAATCAAAAATGAGCATGGACGTCATTCCCTAATTCCCAAAGCACCACAGGAGGCTCAATGAATTTTCCAAACTATGGTCATTCTTCTTTGGCCAGTCCGTATACAATTCAGATCAATCCCATTGTGAGATGAGAAGGCAAATTGCAACTGGTAGCAGACAGTTCAGGAAGAATGCTTTACTTCCGTCCCAGTAGAGGACCTGAAATCTCAGCGCTGCAGCATTTTTATTGTCACTGGTTCAACTTGAATATATTGAGGTTTGCCAGAGCTCTTGTGAAAGGCAAAAGCCAGTGGATAACTCAATTCTGACCAGCCCTTTTAGTCCAGGAGATGTCACTTTCTATCACAATTCACAGC
>NC_080549.1:19586707-19604207 GCF_028640845.1 Ahaetulla prasina | reverse complement strand
CCCCCAACGGGGTCCCAACCCACAGGTTGAGAACCGCTGCTTTAAATGAACCTTCACTTAATCCAAGCACCCTTGGATGTTTTGTAGGTTCCTACACCCTCCTCCTTTTGATTCCATGAAACTCCATCAGTTTAAAAATGACTCTGGGCAAAGGGCCTTATTTGGGTCTCTCCTGGGTTGTATAAACAGGCATAGAATCAAGACCATGTGAAGCATTAGTGCCACTTTACAAAACCCTAGTAAGACCACACCTGAATTACTGCAGCCAGTTTTGGTCACCATATAACTTGGAAAAAGTTCAGAGAAGAGCAAGTAAGATGATCAAAAGCCTGTAGACTAAACCATATGAAGAACGGCTGCAGGTTTTGGGTTTGTCTAGTCTAAAGAAAAGAAGAATTAGGGGTGACATGATACCAGTATTCCAGTATTTGAGGGGCTGCCACAAAGAAGGGGTGTGTGTCAAATTGTTCTCCAAAGATTCAGAGGGCAGTACAAGAAATAATGGATGGAAACTGATCAAAGAGAGAAGCAACCTGGAATTAAGGAGAAACTTCCTAATAGTGAGAACAATTAACAATTAAAGAACAGCTTTCCTCCAGAAATCGTGAGTGCTCCATCACTGAATGTTTTTAAGAAGAGTCTGGATAGTCACTTGTCTGAGATTGTACAGGTTCTCCTGCTTGAGCAGGGGACTGGACTAGAAGATTTCCAAGGTTCCATTCCATTCCTTGTTTGAAACTTTTAGGAAAATATTTCACCATTATTCTCTTTGACCTTCACCCACCCCTGCTGACCCTCTATGCACCCACTTTTTCTCTATTGGACTTCTCAGGACAAATCCTTCTTCTTTTTTTAAAAAAAGTTTTTTATTAAATAAACATTAAAAACATTGGACACAGTGTGACCATCCTGGTTTTGTCATTTCCATATGTATTTTTAATCTAACAACAAATTACTGCTTATCATACATTGCTACTTTGATCTTATAAACATATCAATGGTGGGTTTCAAATTTGTTTACTACCGGTTCTGTGGGCATCGCTTGGTGGGCGTAGCAGAGGAAGGATATTGTAAAATCCCCATTTCCTCCCAATCAGCTGGGATTTGGGAGGCAGAGAATTGATGGGGGCGGGGCCAGTCAGAATTTTTACTTCCGGTTCTCCGAACTACTCAAAATTTCCGCTACCGGTTCTCCAGAACTGGTCAGAAACTGCTGAAACCCACCTCTGAAACATATCCCTTGTCCTCGGTTTGTACATTTGTCTAAATATTATCCAGTTTCAGTTCTACGAACCCTAAATCTTTTCTGTTCCGACTCCTTTTCCTCCTTTCCAACTATTGGTACAATTTGCTCCAGATTTTATAGTATTCTGTCTCACCCTTATTTTTGAATTCTAGTGTCAGCCTGTCCATTTCTGTGAAAACCAAGATTTTCTTTATAATTTCTTCTTCTTAGGGGGAGGGGTCCTTCATTTTTCCAGTATTGCACATAAACCAATCTTGCTGCTGTTATGACATGCAGTATTAAGTATGTCAATCCTTTGCCATATTTCTCTTTTGTAATTCCTAGTAGGAATAGTTCTGGTTTCAAATTTTTGCTTTGGTCTAGGAACTCTTGCAACCATGTCTTTATCTGACGCCAAAATTCCTTGGCTTTTGTACATAACCCACCCCTATTGACCCTCTCTGCACCCACTTTTTCCTCTATTGGACTTCTCAGGACAAATCCTTCTTCTTCTTGATGTTGTCAACAAGGAATAGCCAACACTCCAGAAGATAGGCTCAAGATACAGAAGGATCTTGACAGACTTGAACATTGGGCGCTATCTAACAAAATGAAATTCAACAGTGAAAAAAGTAAGGTTCTACATTTAGGCCAAAAAAAAATATATGCACAAGTACCGTATATGTGGTACCTTGCTCAATAGTCGTAACTTTGAGAGAGATCTTGGAGTCCTAGTGGACAACCAGCTGCTGCACACTGAGCCAGCAGTGTGCAGCAGCTGCCAAAAAAGCCAACACAGTTCTGGGCTGCCTAAACAGAGGGATAGAATCAAGAACATGTGAAGTGTCAATACCACTTTATAATGCCTTGGTAAGGTCACACTTGGAATGTTGCATTCAGTTTTGGTCGCCACAATGTAAAAAAGATGTTGAGACTCTAGAAAGAGCGCAGAGAAGAGCAACAAAGATGATTAGGGGACTGGAGGCTAAAACATATGAAGAACGCTTGCAGGAACTGGGTATGTCTAGTTTAATAAAAAGAAGGATCAGAGGAGACATGATAGCAGTGTTCCAATATCTCAGGGGTTGCCACAAAGAAGAGGGAGTCAAGCTATTCTCCAAAGCACCTGAGAGTAGAACAAGAAGCAATGGGTGGAAACTAATCAAGGAGAAAAGCAACTTAGAACTAAGGAGAAATTTCCTGACAGTTAGAACAATCAATAAGTGGAACAACTTGCCTGCAGAAGTTGTGAATGCTCCAAAACTGGAAATTTTTAAGAAAATGTTGGATAACTATTTGTCTGAGATGGTGTAGGGTTTCCTGCCTGGGCAGGGGGTTGGACTAGAAGATGTCCAAGCCAAGGTCCCTTCCAACTCTGTTATTATTATTAACTGCTACCTTCTGTCTCCTGCACTGTGTTCAGATCCCCCCCCACACTGAATCTATGCATACCTCACTATCCAGATATAGTGCATGTCTATATATGTTTGTGTGAACATCTGCATATATAACTAAAGATACGCAAACATCCTTGCTGTGGACTGCTGATTGGGTTAGCTTGTATAGTCTAGGGAAATATAAATAGAATAGAATAGAATTCTTTATTGGCCAAGTGTGATTGGACACGCAAGGAATTGGTCTTTGGTGCATATGCTCTCAGTGTACATAAAGAAAAAATAAAATATATTCATCAAGAAGTACTTTGAAAAGAATGCAGCAGCCACTACACTTTCTAGTTAAAAATGCCCCAAGAATAATAGATTCCTGTCTGGCCAAGCTGTGTTTCTTTGATCTATGCACTATTCAAAATACGATTCCATCAGTTCAAGCACAATATAATATGACATTTGCTTCTATTTCATAGCATGTTTGCCCTTTTCAGCTTAAAGAAAGTCTTTTTCATTTTGTCCATCATGGCATAGGAGAAATTGGAGCAGGCAGTTTAATAACTCCACCAACAGTAGAGGAAGAAGTGGCACGGGGAAATATATGTAGATATATATATATATATTTTGGAAAAAAAGCAATCTAAAATGCAGGACCTAAGAGCCTATCACATGGAAATGACTAAGTAGTTATAGCTCAGTAATAACTTTGGGGGAATGGCACCTCACACTGGAAAATAAAATCAAATGATGATTTGTAGATTAGCAATGTTCTTCAGAGGCTCATCTTTTATATGCTAAGTGCAAGCAGGTTTACATTAAAATAACATTATTTAACATCTGATCTATGGAAAGTGATGTTAGTAATTAGAACAAGGGGTTTCATCCTCCTCGTCATTCTTAAATGCTGTAATCTCTTATATAAATTGGGGGTTCCTGATTAGGAAGATTTAAATGGGGAAAGAAGTGCTTCTTTTAAATACTGTAATATACAAAGCTGGTATATGTTGCACAGAGATAAAAGTCTGTCAACACAATCTCCTTGACTGAAGACTCATTGACTGAGATGGATGGCTATAGAAATTGAATGAGTGAATGAATAAACAAACAAATGAATGAAATCTTTTGCATATTGAGTCAGTGATTGCATCTACAGAGAATAAAATAATCACCACTGCATAACTTGTTCAAAGAATCCCAACTTCATGGAGATTGCATTGCCTGCTTCTACAAATGGGTATTTGATATGGAGCTATCCTATCTGGTATAGGGACAGAGTGGCTTAGTGGGTAAGACGCTGAGTTTGTCGATCGAAAGGTCGGCAGTTCAGCGGTTCGAATCCCTAGTGCCGTGTAATGGGTGAGCTCCTATTATTTGTCCCAGCTTCTGCCAACCTAGCAGTTCGAAAGCATGTAAATAGAAGAAATAGAAAGCATGCAAATAGAAGAAATAGGGACCACCTTTGGTGGGAAGGTAACGGTGTTCTGTGCGCCTTTGGCGTTGAGTCAGGCCGGCCACATGACCACGGAGACGACTTTGGACAGCGCTGGCTCTTCGGCTTTGAAACAGAGATGAGCACCGCCCTCTAGAGTTGGGAACAACTAGCACGTATATGTGAGGGGAACCTTTACCTTTATCCTATCTGGTACCCAAGTAATATGATTCCCCCTGTTCAAGAATCCATATTAAGCTTAAAGAGAAAAGGCATACTTTAGTGGTAATTTTTTAAAAAAAATATTTGTCAAACAAAAGGACAACTTATGCCAGTTGGTACAGATAATAGTGAGTCAACTGACATAACATGAATATTGCTATCTGTATATCTATCTATCTATCTATCTATCTATCTATCTATCTATCTATCTATCTATCTATCTATCTATCTATCTATCATCTATCTAACTTTAGTAGAGTTGTCCAGAATTTTGCTATGGAAATATTGTTAAATCATATGATGGAATTGTGAAACAATTCAGCCTTTTTTTGATGTAAAAAAATCAGGATTTTCTCAGACACTTCAGAAATCAGAATGAAATTGACCTAATGCTCCAAGTCAGTTTAGATGTCTGAATTGGATCTTCCATATCAGATAGGATCAATCTAATTATGTAGATTTCCTGAATAAATGATTCTAGTTGTATCAAGGTTGAGTCACATATGTCTAATATTCCTGCTTAAATTTATCTACTTTATATCCACTGAATACAGCATTCTTGTTAAAATCTGACTTCTGAGGTGCTTTTGGATTTGGGTTAGGTTTTTTAAAAAAATCTCTATTAGATCTGTATTAAAGGTTTGTAAGTTTTTTTTCCTCCCCTCTTGGTGAAACACATTTTCAAAATATTTTAATAAACTCAAAAACTTTAAAGCCTCAATATTTTTCTAGCTCTGAATTTTTGATGCAGAGTTCAGGAATTTTTGACTAGAAGATCCAAATAATCAGAAGTAGCAGATAATGAAAGCAGCAGTAAAAAGACAGTTTTAGCAGGAGGAAATAGCCAGATGATTTTAACAGATTAAGAGAGTTGGAAGGGACCTTGTAGGTCATCTAGTCCAACCCACCACCCAAGCAGGAGATCCTACATCATTTCTGACAATCTCTTCTTGAAAGCCTCCAGTGATCAGACTCGCACAACTTCCGAAGGCAAGCTATTCCACTGGTTGGTTGATATCACTTTCAGAAAATGATGAGTCTCAAGTCCAATGTAATTGCAGTGTTACTCCTTACTGTATTTAAAAACATTCTTATGGTTAGGGTGATGGGCTGGGCCTTCGGTTGTACCATACACTTGCTTAAATATACTTTAGCACTATAGGAATAGCATTAGACTTATATATTGCTTCATACTGCTTTGCAGCCCTCTCTAAGAATTTTACAGAGTCAGTGTATTGCCCTCAAAATCCGGATCATCGTTTTACTGACCTTGGAAGGATGGAAGGCTGAGTCAACATAAAGCCCCATCAAGATCAAACTCTAGGCTGTGGGCAGAGTCTGCCTGCAATGCTGCATTCTAACCACTGCAGCACCAGGTCTCATACTTCCCTATAAATATAACTCATTCCAGTATCGTAAAGTGGAGGATGATAAACAAATGCCTCTAAAATAGTTCCATTTTAAGAACATTAAGTCCAGATTGAAAACTATCAAATTGCATGAAGATATGACTTTCCAATTTGCACAAAAGAGTCATATTATCTTCTCTTGATTGCAAACAAACAAACAAAAGTTCGGATTATCGCATAGCTATGAGAGCCAACAGAAATTTACTAGCATCTAATTTGGCTGATCGTTAAGTGGAGTTGATTCGAGCCTGTGTTTTTAGGCTTAGATCAGACCAGCTTCATAAAAGAAAGTTCAGATAATGGAATTCTTTGTTTATCCCTGGAATTAAGTCACCTCCAATTTAGTAGTCCGCTGCGCTGGGCCAACTTCTGTAATTTGCAGGCAGTTTTAGGCTTGGTATAATGAGTAATATGGCCTAAAATGATTGGGAAATGCCAAGTCTGAAAAGTCGCTCTCAATTTAATTAATTCTTCAGGTTTGAGATATGCCTTTTTGCTTCTGTTTTTTTCTGCAGAGTCGTCGTTTTTTAAAACTAATTTTATTTCTGCAAAGTTTTTTTAAGTTAGCATTTTGCCACGATGTGAATTATTTCATCACGCTGTGAATTAATGATTTTGATCATTAGTCAAACACATGAGCTAAAGTTAAAAATTATAGTTCCAAACACTTTAGGATGATTTACATGGAACACCTTATTTTGGAAAAACTTGTTTTCCTTTTTTAAAATCACATAATTTTGAAATATAGACGAGAGAAGAGCCTTTTAGACAATTTTTGGAAACAACATCATCATGAAAACATCTGATAATGGCACAAGGAACTGGCGTATATATCATTATACTGAATCTCGTATACTGGGTATATCATTAAATGGAGAAATTTCAACCACTTAGAGACATAGTTTATGTATGCAACATATCAGAACCTTCTCAATGGCTTAGGTGAGCAGTAAGGATGCGAAAGACCATATGTAACGTTCACCTAATCCTTGTTGTTTTTATCTAATGTAAGAAGTGACAGGTTTTATTCCGAGTCTTCTGAACTTGCCTGTCAAGTTTATCAGTGCGTGGAAATTCCTCTTGACAAAGCTGTACTCTCTCACATTATGATTTTCTCAGTTTCCCCAGCAGTTTTCCAAAAGTGATGCCAATTACACTCCAGGAGAAAGCTTAACTTTCATAATTGGCTTACCAGGTTATGAACCCATTTTTATAATAGTGGGCTAAACTTGTCGTTGTGAGAATTCAGTCTATTTCTGAATGTTTGCACAAGGCCATCTCCAAAGTGCACCTTGGGCTAGCAATTTGTAGAGTGCCATTTTCACCTTGTACGCCTTGCTATGTTGTGTCATAAAGCAGGTGTTAGTTTACAGTTAGAGCAGTTCAACACTTGTCCAAGAGCCAAGAGTAGTAACACCTTTTCTACTTGTGAAGGTTATTTCAGGGTGCAGTTATGGCCTTATTCAAATGACTTAGGTATTCTTTGCTCAGCCTGTTGGTTTTTTTTTCTTTACCAATAATTAACCTCTGTTCATTTTGCAGGATTTAGATCAGGGGTCTCCAACCTTGGCAACTTTAAGCCTGGAGGACTTCAACTCCCAAAATACTCCAGCCAGCAAAGCTGGCTGGGGAATTCTGGGAGTTGAAGTCCTCCAAGCTTCAAGTTGCCAAGGTTGGAGACCCCTGATTTAGATGGTGATCTCTAATTCTTTTAGTTGAATATTTTACCCGGTAGGATTATTTTCCATCCTGAACAAGAGATAAGAGTCTTATCTTTTAAGTTCACATTTATACTCTTTCTTTTCCGGGTTGTTTCCAAATGAATTTTAGTAACTCTTATTCATCTAGCTGCAAGAGGCAAGTGAGTATAATAGCTCTTAATTTTCCCAATGATTATGGCCTGTATTTCCCCATATTTTTTTTGCTGCTATTGTTGCACAGTGACAACTTGCATTCCGTCTGATACCAAATGACATGAATTAGGCCATATGTTCCCTTCTGCTGGCACCAGTTGATGCAGAAGCTTGGCAACAGCTTTTTGAATGTAAGTAATGACAAATAGAACGAGAAGACATACGAGATCTGCTATCACCATCTTTTCAGATCTTTGTAGAAAGGCTGATGAAAGGTCGTGTGTGCCAAATTTTCAGCACTATCTCAGTGGCACTTAAGAGCCTATTGCTTTTTTTTTTTAAAGAAAGGCAATGTTTCAAGAACAAGCTTAACTATGGACGCATGGGTCTATCTATCCTTTGAGCAGGATGCGTAGATCATGTTCAGCATGCTTTTCTCTTTTTGCTTCCACTGAAGATTACCTTTCCAAGATTTTTCTGAAGTTGCCTCAAGATAGGAACATTGAGTTTGATGAACAGACTGTACTTTCACTTCCAGTTCTCTGCCTCCAAGCACTTGTATGGATTTCCAATAAATACCCACTGGTAAAAAGAAAAAAGGAAAAAGAAAGCCTAGCTGTTTTTCTGCTCAAAAATACATCCAAGGGTTATGACCAGTTACTTCCCTTTCCCTTCCTTACAAACTAGAGGAGTTGACAAAAAATAGCTTAGCAATTAACAATATCTCTAAAGGTACTTTTTTCAAAAGGCAATTGAATGTTGTTTTTTCCTTGGAAACGTTTTGCTTCTCAACTCAAGAAGCTTCTCCAGTTCCTCCAGCTTCTTGGATGAGAAGCAAAATGTCTTTAAGGAAAAAAAACAAAGTCCAGTTGCCTTTTGAAAAAAGCACCTCTGGGACAAACATGACCTAGATCAGGGGTCTCCAACCTTGGTCCCTTTAAGACTTGTGGACTTCAACTCCCAGAATTCCTCAGCCAGCTTTGCTGGCTGAGGGACTCTGGGAGTTGAAGTCCACAAGTCTTAAAGGGACCAAGGTTGGAGACCCCTGACCTAGATGACAGAGAATCCCCATAGATAAAGCTCTCTAAATATTTGAGATCATTTCTATGGTTTTCAAAATGTTGTGGATCTTAGAACGAAGCTATTTGTTGACTGTTTATTCTTATGTACATTAGTCCCTCCATTTCTTAGGTTATTAAGAGAACCAATACTGGATTTTTGACAAGGTTCCCTTTTAAGACCATTTAGGAAGTGTTCAAAATAATTTTTTTTCCCAGAAAACTCTTTGAGTTTAAATGACTTAGATGAGGGAATGGAAGGGGAACTTATCAAATTTGTGGATGACACTAAGTTGGCAGGAATAGCTAACACCCTAGATTTTGGCTCAAGATCCAGATGGATCTTGACAGACTTGAACACTGGGCCCTATCTAACAAAATGAAATTCAATGTAGAGAAAAGTAAAGTTTTACACTTAGGCAAGAAAAACCCAAAGCACACAGATAGACTGCGTGAAACCAGGCTTAATAGCAGTAACTGTGAGAGGGATCTTGGAGTCTTCATGGACAACTAATAAAATATGAACCAACAGTGTGCAGTGGCAGCCAAAAAAGCCAACACAATCTTAAGTAGCATTAACAGAGGGATTCAATCAAAATCACATGAAGTACTAATACCACTCTATAAAGCCTTAGTAAAACCACATCTAGAGTACAGCATCCAGTTTTGGTCACCACACTTTAAAAAAGATGTTGAGATTCTAGAAAAAGTGCAGAGAAAAGCAACCAAGATGATTAGGGGACTGGAGGCTAAAACATACGATGAATGGTTGCAAGTAATCAGCATGGCTTGTCTAGTGAAGAGAAGGACCAGGGGAGACAGGATCGTAGTCTTCCAATATCTGAGGGGCTGCCACAGAGAGGAGGGGGTCAAACTATTTTCCAAAGCACCTGAAGGCCAGACAAGGAATAATGGGTGGAAACTGAACAAGGAGAGAATCAACCTGGAAATAAGAAGAAATTTTCTGACAGTGAGAACGATCAATCAATGGAACAGAAATTGCTATCAGAAGTTGTGGGAGCTTCATCACTGGAAGCTTTCAAGAAGAAATTGGACTGCCTTCTGTCAGACATGGTGTAGTCTCCTGCTTGGTAAGGGGTTGGATTAGATGACCTACAAGGTCCCTTCCAACTCTGTTATTCTGTTCTGTTCTGAGTTTCTAGTTCTTTATTTCGGGATTATTGCATTTGCTTATTTATTTAGGAAGTTTGCATGGCACCTTTATATGATTTATATGACACCCTTCTTATAATCACACCTTGTGTGGCTAACAACATTATGTGAGTATCATTTGTTAAGCCTTTCAGAATTGTTGGGATTAATAATTTGCTTAAGAAATAATTAGTCCCTCTGTTTGTTAGCATTTACTATGTAACATGGAGTGATTGCATCTAACAGTTACTGAAAAGCTTCTTAACAACAACAACAACAACAACAACAACAACAACAACAACAAAGTTGGAAGGGACCTTGGAGGCCTTCTAGTCCAACCCCTGCCCAGGCAGGAAACCCTATACCATTTCAGACAAATGGTTATCCAACATTTTCTTAAAAATTTCCAGTGTTGGAGCATTCACAACTTCTGCAGGCAAGTTGTTCCACATATTAATTGTTCTAATTGTCAGGAAATTTCTCCTTAGTTCTAAGTTGCTTCTTTCCTTGATCAATTTCCACCCATTGCTTCTTGTTCTACCCTCAGGTGCTTTGGAGAACAGCCCGACTCCCTCCTCTTTGTGGCAACCCCTGAGATATTGTTTCTTTCTTCATTCTAGTAAAATAGCTTTTTTTCCAGCTGACACCAGGTATATTTATTTACCTATTTGATTTCTGTAGCCACTCCTCTCAACAAATGACTCTAGATGGCAGCTTCATAATGAATATGGAGCTGCCCTTGAAAAGCATCCAGATTTACAGTGGTGGGTTTCAATTTTTTTTACTATTGGTTCTGTGGGTGTGGCTTATTGGGCGTGGCATAGCATGGTGGGCATGGCAGGGGAAGGATACTGTAGAATCTGCATTCCCTCCCCACTCCAGTGGAAGTTTACTGCAAAATCACCTTTTCCTCCCGATCAGCTGGGAATTGGGAGGCAGAGAATAGATGGGGGTGGGGCCAGTCAGAATATTTACTACCGGTTCTCCAAACCACTCAAAATTTCCGCTACCGATTCTCTAGAACTGGCCAGAACCTGCTGAAACTCACCTCTGATCCAGAAGCTCCAGTTGGTGCAAAATGCAGTGGCTCACATGGTTTTGTGCAGACCCTGGTATGCACATATATCACCTCTCCTGTAGGAACTGCATTGGCTGCTGATTTGCTTCCGGGTGCAATTCAAGGTGCTGGTTGTCACCTTTAAAGCCCTTCACGGCTTGGGACCAGGTGATCTGAGGGACCGTCTCTTGCCGGTCACATCTACCCATTAGAGCGGGGAGGCAGAGAATGCTGCGGGTCCCATCCCCGAAGAAGATACACCTGGTGGGACCCAGAAGAAGGGCCTTCTCTGTGGTGGCTCCCTCTCTCTGGAACATCATTCCCTCAGAGATTAGAACAGTCCCCACCCTGGGGACTGGTACTGAAGACCTGGTTCTGCCAGCGGGCCTAGGAAACCTAGAGCAGGATGGAGCCCATTAATTGGATCGTGTGATCGGTTATCACTGGGGTGGGAGGTGGGGGGCAGGGGTGATTTTATTACATTCATTTATTTGATTTTTTTAATGAGTTTTACTGTTTTTAAATATGTTTTTTTAAATTCTGTAACCTGCCTTGAGTCACCATGGGCAAATAAGCGGCAATATAAATCTAATAAATCTAATAAATAAATAAATAAGCAAATAATTAAACAAATAAACAAACAAATAAATAAATAAATAAATAAATAAATAATAGAATATGCTTGGAGTCAGATCATATGAATTTTGAAAAAGCACTAAAACCACTTTTTTTCCCTAAGCAGCTGCCAACTTTCTAAAAATAAATAAATAAATATGTTGTTACCTTTAATATATAGTGGTTTATATCATATGACATGGACCTTTTAGTTTACAGCCTCTTTATTTTTGATCTGATGTTATAATTGATTATTGTATCAGATGTTTTAGTCTATGTTTGTACTGCACTTAGTTATAAGAGCATAATAAATAAAACTACTACCATCATCTAGAATTAATGAGCACAAGGCTGTTCAGAATAAGAGTTTTCTGTCTCTTTGATCTGATTTCCAAATATAGAAGACCAAAAAAAAAAAGAAAGAAAGAAGAAGAAACAGAGAATTACTTAATAATATGTGAGTTTGTTGTAATAAGATATGGATTAGCAACTTCTGGCAGAAGCAGGCACAACGCCTGCCACAAGAAGTATAATTTGTGAAGCTGTAGGGAGCCCTGCTCTTGACTTCCTCGCTAACAAATGAATGGATATAATCAGCTGGATTATTGGTTTCCATCTGCCATTCATGGCAGGAAACCAAGCATACTGGTCCCTGATTACCTGCTTGTTTGGGATCAAGTTGTAACCTCTGCAAGGTTAATAATTTGCAGTGGGTTGATGAGAGACACGGATGGTAAAAGGGGAAAGAAATGAGGTTTCTTGTGTGAAAAGGTCATCTGTCTGAATGATAGAAAGAACAATGGACAGTACTGGGTCAAAAATGGCTGCTCATCTAATGATGTAGAGAAATACGCAAGAATGAGGTCAGTTAAATTCATCCATATTTTGCCTGGCTCAGGGGTCTTCAAACTTGGCTCTTTTAAGACTTGTGGACTTCAACTCCCAGAGTTGAAGAGCCAAGTTTGAAGACCCCTGGCCTAGCTTATTTCTAGTCCTTGCGATGGAATCTTCAATTATACTGGAAGGAGGGGTTAAAAAGGGGCTGAGCTTAGAATCCTTGCATTCCAGAAAATGGTACAGGCCTGACCTCCCCAAAATCCCAAAGCCTTAGCTGACCATTCCCAAGGGAACACAGTCAAGATGGCAAGATTTTTGTAACATAGGTGACTAATAATAAAGCTTCTACTTGAGACTATTCATGAATGGTTCTGGTTGCTTTCACCTGACATTCCTTCAAATGAGTCATGTCCTTCAATCAAATTTTTGCCATTCGAGGGTTCACTCATTGCCACCTAAGGATGAATTTGAAGGAACAGCTTTGACTTTCCAAATCTCCCCAAAATCTAGACAATATTAAGATGTCAGTTGAGTCATTCCAGCATAGAGGTCACTTTAGAAGCTACCTACAGTCTACCAGCAGCCCTTTCATGGTGCCTGAACCTTCAGAATGAGTGAGGGAAATATGGGAGAGACTTCAGGGAAAAATGGGTGCGTTAAACCTGGCATTTCACTTCTTAACATTCTAGATATCCCTTTTGAAAATAAGAGGTAGATTCTCCTAATTTGGAAGCATGGCATGCCACATCAGATTTGCTGAAGCTCTCAAGCCGAGAAAGGTTGTTGTTATTATTTATTTATTTATTTATTTTTATTTATTTATTCGTATTTTTATACCGCCCTTCTCCGAAGACTCAGGGTGGTGTACAGCCAATAAAACGACAAAAATCCCAACAAATTTAAAATACACTATCAAATTTAAAAAACTGATTCAATCGCTGTAACTTAAAATATTAGCTAAAATTTATCAAAACTAAAACTTTGGTAAAAACCCTATTAAAACCCACTAAAACCCCCATACTAAAATCAATCAGGCCAGCCTCACTTGGTGAAAAAAGAAAGTCTTGAGCTCGCGCTTAAAGGTCCGGAGATCAGGGAGGAGACGGAGTCCCACCGGCAGCTCATTCCATAAAGCCGGGGTCCCCACAGAGAACGCCCTTCGCCTGGAGGCCGCCAGCCGACATTGATTAGCCGACAGCACCCTAAGAAGACCCTCCCTGTGGGTGCGCACTGGACGTATCGGACAATGGAAGGTAACTGTCGGCAGCAGGCGGTACTGTAACTATCCCGGTCCAATGCCATGGAGCGCTTTAAAGGTGATAACCAACACCTTGAAGCGCACCCGGAAGACCACCAGCAACCAATGCAGCCTGCGCAGGAGAGGTGTTACATGGGAGCTACGAGAAGCTCCCTCAATCCCCCGCGCGGCCGCATTCTGCACCAGTTGGAGCCTCGGGGTGCTCCTCAAGGGGAGCCCCATGTAGAGACCATTGCAGTAATCCAGACAGGAAGTGACGAGGGCATGAGTGACCGTGCATAACGCGTCCCGGTCCAGGAAAGGGCGCAATTGGCGAATCAGGCAAACCTGATGAAAAGCTCCCCTGGCGACGGCTGTCAAGTGGTCTTCTAAAGACAGCCGTGCATCCAGGAGAACGCCTAAATTGCGCACCGATTCCCTGGGGGCTAACGATTCGCCCCCCCACAGTCAGTGATGGAGTAAACTGACTGTGCCGGGACGCCGGCATCCACAGCCACTCCGTCTTGGATGGGTTGAGTCGGAGCCTGTTCGTCCCCATCCAGACCCGAGTGGCCTCAAGACACTGAGTCATCACATTGACGGCTTCGTTGGTGTGGTTCGGGATGGAGATATACAATTGAGTTTCGTCAGCATACAGCTGACAGCTCACCCCGAAACCACGGATGATCTCTCCCAGCGGCTTCATATAGATGTTGAACAAGAGGGGTGAGAGAATCAACCCCTGCGGCACCCCACAAGTGAGTTGTCTAGGGGTCAATCTCTGCCCCCCTGTCAACACCGTCTGTGAGCGGTCAGAGAGGTAGGAGGAGAACCACCGTAAAACGGTGCCTCCCACCCCCAAGCCCTCCAACCGCCGCAGCAGGATATCATGGTCGATGGTATCGAACGCCGCTGATAGATCTAACAGGACAAGAACAGAGGAACAACCTCTGTCCCGTGCCCTCCAGAGATCATCAACCAATGCGACCAAAGCCGTCTCGGTGCTGTACCCAGGCCTGAAGCCAGACTGGCACGGGTCTAGATAAACAGTTTCCTCCAGGTACTGGGGGAGTTGCCAAGCCACCACACACTCTACAACCTTCACCAGAAAGCGAAGATTGGAGACTGGACGATAATTAGCTAAAATAGCTGGGTCCAGGGAAGGCTTCTTAAGGAGGGGCCTCACCACCGCCTCTTTCAAGGCGGCTGGGAAAACTCCCTCCCTCAGAGAAGCGCTGATAATTCCCTGGATCCAGCCTCGTGTAACCTCCTGGATGGCCAGTACTAACCAGGAGGGACACGGGTCCAATAAACATGTGGTGGCATTCAACCTCCCCAGTATCCTGTCCATGACATCGGGAGTCACAGGATCAAACTCAGCCCAAACAATGTTCTCAAGACATGCCCGCGTCATCCCGTCCGGATCTACCCAATCTGTGTCCAACCCATCCCGGATCTGAGCGATTTTATCGTGCAGATAACTTCCAAATTCCTCAGCCAGACCTTGCAAGGGGTCCTCCCGAGCCCCCTGAAATAGAAGGGAGCGGGTCGCTCTAAACAAGGCGGCTGGGCGGTTATCTGCCGATGCTATAAGGGCGGCCAAGTATACTTGCTTTGCTGTCCTTATTGCCACTAGATAGGTCTGAATATGTGACCGTACTAGTGTTCGGTCAGATTCGGAGCGGCTGGCCCTCCAGGCGCTCTCTAGGCGTCTTCTCCAGCGCTTCATCTCTCTCAGCTCCTCAGTAAACCAAGGAGCCGGTCGAGAGCAGCGCCGGGTCAGAGGCTGCATCGGCACGACGCGATCCAAAGCCCCCCCCCCACCGCCCTTTCCCAGGCTGTAGCGAGTTCCTCGGCCGAGTTGTGGGCCAGCTCCTCAGGAAATGGCCCAAGCTCCATCAGGAACCTACTCGGGTCCATCAGGCGCCTGGGATGGAACCAGCGAACTGGCTCCGTCTCCCTGCAGTGAGGTTCTGCGGTCCGAAAGTCCAGGCGAAGGAGAGAATGATCTGTCCACGGCAGGGGAGTAATGACTAAATCCCCCACATCCAGATCATTCAGCCACTGTCCCGAGACAAAAATCAAGTCCAGCGTGTGTCCCTCAGTGTGTGTGGGATCATTCACTAACTGGGTCAGGTCCAAGGCTGCCATGGAGGCCATGAACTGACGACGATGACTCACCTACTGACGGCAGATTGAAATCCCCCATGACCATAAGCCTGGGGGTATCAACTGCCGCCTCGGCTATCACGTCGAGCAGCTTGGGCAGGGCTGCTGTCATGTGGCAGGGAGCCAGGTACATAACCAGTAAACCCATCTGTACCCCATGGCCTCACCGCACAAAGAGAGACTCACAGCCAGCTGTCTGCGGGACAGAGACCTCCCTCAGATCCAAACTCTCATTTATAATAACCGCAACCCCCCCACCCCTGCCTTGAACCCTCGGCTGATGAAATGCACGGAAGCCCGGTGGGCACATCTCGACGAGGGAACGCCCCCTTCTGTGCCCAACCAGGTCTCAGTAACGCCCATCAGGACCGCACCCCCCTCCTGTATCAGATCTGAAATGAGGGGGGCCTTATTAATAACGGACCTGGTGTTGCATAACATCAGTCGAAGGTCGCGGCCCTGAGGAATCTGACCACTCAGGGAACGGGAAAAGGGAGCGGGACCGGAGCACGCAATTGCTTGTAAACAGCGCAGGCGCACTCCCTGAACATGATATGGTCCCCTCCTTCCGCCATATCTGCCCCTCCCATAAATTGTACCGATAGAATAATACTCTTGTCCAGGGGCTTCAGTCACCCCCCCTAAATTATCCGAACCTATCTTCCTAACGTGAGTTCTAGCAAGGTCTGGCCCCCTCCCCCACCCACCCACCCTCCCCTCCACCCTGGCCCTCCCTCCCCCTAAAAGCCCCTTAAAAGATTTAGTTAAAAAACTCCTCAAGCCCCTCTTTTCTGCATGCCACCTCTCGGGGTTCCAGAACCCATCATTATTAGTTGTGAAGTCGTGTCCGACCCATCGCGACCCCATGGACAATGTTCCTTCAGGCCTTCCTATTTGCTACCATCCTCTGGAGTCCATTTAAGCTCACGCCGACTGCTTCAGTGACTCCATCCAGCCACTTCGTTCTCTGCCGTCCCCTTCTTCTTTTGCCCTCAGTCGTTCCCAGCGTTAGGCTCTTCTCCAGTGAGTTACAGAATAACAAAGTTGGAAGGGCACTTGGTGGTCTTCTAGTCCAACCTTCTGCTCAATCAGGAGACCCTATAGCGTTCAGAACAAATGGTTTTCCAATGTCTTCTCAAAAACCTTCTCAAAAACGTTCAGTACCCACAACTTCTGAAGTCAAACCTTTCCACTGGTTTATTGGTCTCCTTGACAGGACATTTCTCCTTATTTCTAAGTTTTTTTTGTTTTGTTTTTTGGTTTACATTTATATCCCGCCCTTCTCCGAAGACTCAGGGCAGCTTACAGTGTGTAAGGCAATAGTCTCATTCTATTTGTATATTTACAAAGTCAACTTATTGCCCCCCCAACAATCTGGGTCCTCATTTTACGTACCTTATAAAGGATGGAAGGCTGAGTCAACCTTGGACCTGGTGGGGCTTGAACCTGCAGTAATTGCAGGCAGCTGTGTTTAATAACAGGCTTCTAACAGCCTGAGCCACACCGCGGCCCAGGGAGTTGATTTTCTCCCTGAATACTTTCCACCCACTGCTTCTTGTTCTGCCTTTAGGTGCTTTGGGGAATAGGTTGACCACCTCTTCTTTGTGGCAACCCCTCAAATATTGGAGCACTGCTATCATATCACTCCCATTCCTTCTTTTCATTAAGCAGCCATACTCAATTCCTGCAACCGTTCTTCATCCAGCCTTATTCATGTTCCTTTGAGTTCTTCAGTATTTTTCTTTCTTATATACCCCAACAGCCTCTCTCTCTCTCTCTCGCTCTCTCTCGCGCTTCCCTGCTACTCACTTTCCCACTGACTCCAGTGATTTCACAGCCCATTTTCTGT